>NW_016157981.1:22503-30710 GCF_001687245.7 Rhagoletis zephyria
ATTGTTTATAATGACTTTTGCTAAAATTTCAAAATCAAAAGTTATCAAAACAAATTCTATGGGACTGAGAAGTATTATTTTCAACTTTTTAGTCCATTTATAAAAGCGTTGTATATTAAAAAGTTTTTTTTATATTATTTATTTTTCGTACAATTGAAAAACTGCAATGACGGTTCTGGTACAGGGTACAGAGATGGCAGTTTTCAAAAAACATCGATGAGTCGATGCCGCGATACATCGACTGTTTATACATCGAGTTGAAAATTTTCGATGCTTCGAAGCAAAATATCGATATTTTCGATGCATCGCTATTTTTCTGACATCCCGATCTTCAACGCAATCTATTTTATTATCGAATTTCAAAAGTTGCCATTGTATACACATTTTTTGTTTGTCGCTTTCTTTGTACAAGCTAGGAAAATTGTTTAAAACTGTTAAAAATGTCGAATTAGCAATTCCTTTATATGACAATGGATCAATACGTGTAAGACTTTTAAAAAATTTCACTGTTAAAATCAAATCTCTATTTCATTTACGAACAAAGTTCAATATAACATTGCTGAATATTCTTTTTTTTTAATTTGAACGTTACTTAAATGTGCACTTGATATATACTTCCTTGATAAGTAAATAATTATCTGAGGTACAAACGTCTATATTAGTTGGGTTATTATCAGACATGGGCGTAGTGCGTTAGTGGTAGTTGAAAAAATATTCACTAAAAATAAATGCCTTTAGTGGTAATTGAATTTTTGTCCACTACCACTAATGAGTTTAGTGACAAAGACAAATTCCGCATTTATGGATTTAAGTATTAAAAACACGAAGTGTAGACTCACGTAAGAGGTTATATGTATAAGACATATCGCACACGATCTTCAAAAGTGACGCAACTCAAAATTTGGCATTTTTGAAATTATGCACTAAAATTTTACACTGGTGCTGGAGCAAATTCTTGCCCATATGATTACAGTGGCGGACCCAGGTAGGGGAAATTGGGGAAATTCCGATTCCGAAGGTATGGCTGATTAAAAATTTCATATAGGATGTGCCACGCCCCTTTCACAAAGATTAGTGAGTTCAAACAGACAAACAGACAAACAATTTAAGTTTTATTATAGTATAGATAGATTATTATTATTATTATTATTATTATTATTATTGGTTTATAAAACAAATTCTGACAAACATATTCTGAGCGTTCCGAATATATGAGTCTGAAAGGAGTCTTAGGTGGTTAAGAAATATGAGCTTCAAAAACAAAAAATGTGTGACTCTTATATGAATATTTTAGGAGTTATAAATGACCGAAGTTAGGAGCCAGCACTTTGTGGTTATATAAAAACAATAAAGATTCGAAATTTATATCTAAACTTGTTTATACAGAAATTGAAAATATTTAGAAAACAAAAAATATACAAAATTTAGCTGCAGCTGCTGCTATTAAATGTATGTTGGAATGTTTATATGAACTGAGGTATGTATACATACATGTGTATAGTATTTGAAGTTCAATAAGAGTTGAAAAATAAGGCCAATATGGCTCAAAGGACAACATAAAATAAGCGCCCGAATAAAGTTATTTATGAGGACTATAAGGCTCATTTAAGCCCCATATGACTCATTTGGAGGCTCATTTGATGTATCAATTTAAGCTCATATAAGTCGACCTTCGGAGGAAGGAAAACACACTAATTTCGGGCTCTTAAATGAGCTCATTATGAGCGTAAAGGCGCCGAAATGGGACTCCTTAAAGACCCATTTTTGACTCCAAATGTATATTTCATTGATATGTACATATCTCTCGCTCATAGGGAAAGCACCTATTGGATTTTGTTTTTCGTTGGCGCATGCATTTTCTTTTTACTTTAAAATTTCAATACTTCACTACTTCAAAAAAATATATCAATAACGAAAAATAAACACTGGCATATGTTGATGCCGTTGAAAAGCAAAATTGTATTCAAAAGAATTTGGTGCAAAGTAAATTTTGTTTGCAGAAATTGGTATATCTTTTTTGTCCACATTCCAGTTTTGATAAAATATAGCCTATGTTACGTCCGAGGTCACTATCTAGATACCAGTTAAAGCCCCATGAAAATCCATTCAGTAGTTCCGGAGATTAGTGAGTTCAAACAGAAAAACAATCTACAGTTTTATTATAGTATAGATTTGTATTATTCTAGACAGTTGAAAGTCACAGCAAGTTTGAATATTTTCACAGGTTCAGAAAACAACGACAATTCCAAAATTTTGAATTTTTTAATATTATTAAATTTCTTGGGATTTCTTATATTTAGGATAATTTCCAAAATTTCAAAAACTATCGAAATCCGGGAGATTCTAGAAATTTTGGTAAAATGAGAATACTTTGAAATGTACAAAATTATTAAGATTTTAGAAATTTTTATATTTTCCAAAATTTTGAGAATTTTATTTATCCTAAAATCCATCCTAAAATGTAAAAATGTGAAACATCACAAATTGTCGAAAAATTATTTTGTTCATGGTACTTGTGTGTAAAAAATAGAAAATTCTTAGAATTCTAAAAGATATTAACATTTTTGAAAAATTCCAAAATTGTTCCACTTTTCTGAACTTTTCCAAAATTTTGTATTGATATAACAAAGTTTGAGAATTTTAAATTTTTAGAAAATTTTGAAAACATCAACGTTTTTTAAATTTCCAAAAACGACGAAATATGAAAATTTTTTCAACATTCGACAACTTTTAATTTCGTTTGATCAATTTTGCATATTCGAGTAAAAGTAAAAGACTTTAAAAAAATTTGCTAGAATTTCTAAAATTCTCAAAATTTTTGAAAAATAAAAAAATTTCTAGAAATCTAGTATTCATCATTATCAGGGAACGGATTTTATGGAAATTGCCCTTTTTTCTGCTAAAGAGATAGAGTATATTCGATTAAGAATGTCCACGATTTAGCTTTCCCTGATTCCATATATACACATTTGAAGTTGCCTTTTTTAAGATATTTGCCTTTTTTTGCCTTTTTTAAGATATTTCCCTTTTTTTGCCTCTTCTACCTTTAAAAAAGTGATTATAGCATTTACAATTTTTTTTTTAGATTAAAAAATATTCACATGCCCATGCGGCTTATAGAAGCACAGGGACCTCTTGCCAAATTGGTGTTGAAAAAATTCAAAAATAATAAAATAAAATTGTAAAGGGCGAGGAAAGCGCTCTTATTTCTGATAATATGAACGTTTCAAACGTTCCATATTTAAATTGGGCTCCACTTGTATCAACTTACGTCCAGTGCACATTTAGTACATTCAAGGCTTTTCTTCGCGAAAATCGAATGAAAATGCTGCCAGAAAACTTCAAAATGCATCTTGTGGTTCAATGTTACTGCAACTATACAGATTAAAGTTTTATGAGTTAGAAACTCGAAAGGATAAAATAGTCAAAGATTCAAAGTACAAATTTTTCATATAATGAAACTAGTTCATAGTTTTTCTCTTTTTACTTGTAATATAAGCATTTCTAAAATAAATATATTTTTTTAATGTTCTTCGTATTTTCTGTCTTTTTTTAGTGCCTTATTTTGGTTTTTTTGCAATATCTTTTTTTTGCCTTATCCTGCCTTTTTCGCTATGTTGTTTTGCCTTTTTTGCAATACCTAATGCCTTTTCCTGCCTTTTTCGCTATTTTATTTTGCCTTTTCCAGCCTATTTCGTTACTTTATTTTGCCTTTTTTATAGGTTTTTAGGTCCTAAAAATCCGTTCCCTGATCATTATATTGAATTATTGGGATTTACTAAATTTCTCAAATCACAAAGTTTTGAAGGTTTAGAAAATTTTGGAATTCCACTCAAGTTATTAAAAAGGGGAAACTTCAAGAAATTAAAAACTATCAAAACTCTAAAAATTTTAAATTACGTTGATTTTTAAATTTATATACACGATATATGTTGGAAAATTTTTTGCATTCCTCACGCTCCGGACACTTTTGGCACGTGTTGACTTATTTTTAACACTTGTGAGAGAATAACTTATTTTTACGCTCTAATTACCGAAACAGCCCGGAAAGCGTATGGAACAAAGCTAATATAAAGAAATTTTTCAAATTTTCAATTTTGTGGGAAAACGCAATCAAAGTTTGATCAATTCATACAGTTGGTATACCAAAAGACAGATGGAAAGACACATATCTTCGCCATTTCTGGGAAGTTTAGTCATCTGTTAGGCTGAACATATTTTCCTCTTCAAGCCTATTAATTGTATTATGAATTCTCTAAGAACGTAAATTGTTAATTACATCTCTATATTATTAAACGTGCGATATCAGTTTTTCCTTACTACCAAGCATTAGTATTATTTAGTTTAAACGTGGCTTTTTTCCACTATTTACAAGATTTAGTGGAAATAGTCTTTAAGCCATTAATATTAATTTAGTGGAAATTTTGTCAGCTCCAATATCACTAGGCTTGGAGTGGAAAGCTTTGTGCACTACCGCTAGAAATAATAGTGGTAATGAGAACACTGATTTTTTCCTCTAAAAATGTTTGTTCATAAAAAAAAACAGCTCCACTATCGTTATAGTAGTGGTAGTTAAGAGGATAGTGCACTCAAAGATTAGTGCACTACGCCCATGTCTGGTTATTATACCTTTCATGAGCATGAAATGGTATTATAACTTTGCTCCGATGTTTGTAAGTACAAGAATAAGAAGAGATAGACCCATTAATATGCATACTTAAATGATCAGAACGTCGAGCTGAATCGATTTAGCCATGTCCGTCTGTCCGTCTGTCTGTCTGTCTGTCTGTCCGTCTGTTTGTATGCAATCTAGTCTCTCAGTTTTCGAGAAATCCGTATGAAATTTAGTAGGTAAGTATATTTTTATAATGTATTAATCATTTGTCGGAACCGGAAGAATCGGACCTCTATAACCTATAGCTCCCATACAACTGATTGTTCAGATATAAGATTTTTCGTTATAACTCCTCCATTTAAGTAGCCAGGAATATGAGATTTTGCACTGTTATCACTCATTACCAAAATAATACTTTCAGTGAAAATGGCGAAGATTGAGTCGCTATAACCTATAGCCTCCATACAACTGATTGTTCAGATATGAGATTTTTTGCCATAACTTCTCCGATTATGCCGCTAGGAACATGAAAATTCGCACCATTTTCACTCATTATCAATAGAATACTTACAGTGAAAATACCAAAGATCGGGTCACTATAACATATATCTACCATACAACTGATTGCTCAGTTATGAGAATTTTCGTTATAACTCCTCCATTTATGCAGCTAGGAACATGAAATTTCGCACTGTTTCCACCTATTATCAAAGGAATACTTACAGTGAAAATGGTGAAGATCGGGTCGCTATAACCTATAGCCTCCATGCCACTGATTGTTCAGATAAACGATTTTTTTGTTATAACTCCTCTATCTATGCAGCTGGGAACATGACATTTCGCAATATTTCCACCCATTATCAAAAAAAATACTTACAGTGAAAATGGCGAAGATCAGGTCCCTATAACCTTTAGCCTCCATACCACTGATTGTTCAGATATGATATTCTTGGTTATAACTTCTCCATATATGCAGCTGTAAACATGAAATTTCGCAACATTTTCACTCATCATTGACGGAATACTTACAGTGAAAATAACAAAGATCTAGTCACTATAACCTGTAGCCCCCATACAACTGATTGTTGAGATATGAGAACTTTCGTTATAACTCCTCCATTTATGCAGCTGGGAACATGAAATTTCGAACTATTTCCACCCTTTATGAAAAGAATACTTACAGTGAAAATGGTGAAGATTTGGTCGCTATAACCTATAGCCTCCATACAACTGATTGCTCAGATATGAGAATTTTCGTTATAACTTCTCCATTCATGCAGCTAGAAACATAAAATTCCGCACTTTTTTCACTCATTATCAACTGAAAGTTTACAGTTAAATTAAAAAGATCGGGTAACTATAACCTATTTATTGCCTCCATTTTGCCTGCCATATTGCCTGATTGTTCAGATATGGGATTTAACTGTAAAACTCCTTTATTTGGACAGCTAAAATCGATAAATTTCGTAAGCTATTTTATAAATAATAACACAAAGGCTACAGAGAAAATCGTCAAAATCTATGCTGTATATGTTTTACCTCTTATACCACTGATTGTTCAGATACCAGTTTTTGCGATATATCTCCTTTATGTAGGAAGCTAAACCGATTAAATTGTGTTACCGGTTTACATACCGATCACACAGCAGTGAAAATCACTTAGATTGGTATATCTTCAATACCTCTGATTGTTTAGATATAATTTATATAATTATATATGTATTTCCTCTATCTATGTATGTATGCTGTCAATATATAAAATGTTTCAAATGCAATAATCTGTTAAAGTAAAATTTTCTGATGTTCATGAAAGGTACGAAGCCTTCGGCATAGCCGAAGACATCGCTGCCCTTTCTTGTTTGGCATACAGTTTGGTTTGACAAAAAAAGACAATATAAGTTTATAGTTACTTTCAGAATTGTTAAATAACTTTCTGTATGATTCACTTTGAAATTCTACTTTCATTCGATTGACAATGTCAAAATTATTTGACAAAAGTAAATAACAAATTTTTATTGTTGCGGAATCAATTTTATCGGCAATAGCTCGCGCTTGGTTCACAACGTCATCGAAACAAGATATGAAAATAATTGCAACGCGCTCCACTGGGACAGTAAACGATGAACAGCTTGCTTCAGCGAAAACCAGCGAACGTTTCATACTCGAAAAATTTTATGATTTTTTACACCAACGTAGTTTTGAAACTCGGCCAATTCATTCACCCTTTTAGCACTATGTGCGAAGAAATTATACATAAATATCTCTGGTAAGTTTTTCGATTTCAACGGGAATTTTTTACATAATTGGAAAAGTATCCAAATCTAAAAATAAGTATCCCTCCGAAGTTCATCGAAAAATGTATCACTTTTGATCCACTTGGGTCAAAACGGTCACACTGGTGAAAAGCAATTAGCAAGTTTGCCATTTTGATTCCACAACTCGTAAAACCTACAGCCATTTGGCGGCTTTGATGAGTCTCAGTACGTCATACATAGAAAGGCAGTTGCACTCTAAAACATTCTGCTTGGCCTTCAAGTGATAAATTTCGGTAATTTTTGCGTGGGACACATTCAGTGCTGAGCTGCACCTTGCTAGTTCGTCCGCTGCCTCGTTTCCGTAAATGGCCCTATGTCCCGGGACCCATATTGGGGTAATTTTGTATCGATCAGAGATATAGGCCCTAACAGAGGTAGAAGAGAGTGCCTCAATGGCCTCTTGGCTATCCGAGAAGATATTCAGATGAATCTTTAAAAAAATATAAGGTAGTTATTTTGTCAACAGATTTCGCACAAAATTTACATGGTTGTAAATCAAAAAAAGCAAAAATATGCAAAAACAGGTATTTTTTGCAAAATATACAAAAACATGCATTTACTGCAAAATATGCAAAAATATGTATTATTATTATTATTTATTAATAAATATAATTAAAATTATAGTATTAATATATACGCACTAGCTACCAGGGCTATCGGCTTAGTCATTTAATAATACAAATGTACTACTTAAGAACTAGTTAGATTAAGTGGNAGAACGAGCTTTGGGCCAGCTTTTCTCAATATTCATCGCATTCTGGATGTTAATGTTGACTCAGTATTAAAAGAATATGTATTTATACCTCGCTGAATTGCATGTGACTTTTCTTTGAGTTGTGATGAATTTTATCCACAATTAAATTCAATATGCTGAATACTCTAAATAAAACAATGATATTCTTGGTTGTTACGANTTTAGAAAATCTGAAATCTTTCTTATATTTGATTCCGAAGGAACGGAAAGGATGGTAAGTGCGTCCTCGTCTTTAAAAATTTGTGCATGTATGTTTGAGAGTGATGTGCAGTGTAGCAGGATATGACGTATGCTTAAGTTGCTGGCGTTGCAGAAATTACAGATGGGTTGGGGAATACTTGCCAAATGATGCCCATGCGTTAGTTGAGTATGCCCCAGTCGAAGACGGACAAAGTATTTATTCATCCAGGTTGATGTTGTAGTTGGAAGGGAAATTCCGACGCCGTGGGAATTAACCTCCTTATATTCGTGTTGGTACGAGACCCATTCGTCGTTTAGATGACTCTTTAAAGCCTTCGAATAG
>NW_016157981.1:30781-39482 GCF_001687245.7 Rhagoletis zephyria
ACTATAACCTATAGCTCCCATACAACTGATTGTTCAGATATGAGATTTTTCGTTATAATTCATCCATTTATGTAGCTAGGACCATGAAATTTCGCGCTGTTGAATGAGTATAAGCAGGACTTTAAAGCAAGCTATGCAGCTTGATCCGCGAACTCGTTACCGGGTATGCCTGAGTGTCCAGGTACCCACATTAGCTTTACATTTGGCGATGATCTTATTATAAGTTGTTGAAGATGGTATATGGGGCCCACATCCATTTGAATATGTACTAACGATTGAATGCCTTATTAAAGGAAATTTCATGATTCGTAAAGCTAAGTTAACCATTTCCATTTGAAGATGACCAGTAAAAACAGGCAATTGCATGAGATTCCGAGCCCTATATATAACAAATGACTAAGTGACCATCGAGTCAAGGTGCAGGAATGGTATTTTCAGAGATAGTAGTCGAGAGTTCTAGCTTTAATTAAAGCCAGGAAGGTTCTATCACCTTTGACCTCGTTTTTTTCAAAATCTGGAGCTGATGGAAACTTTATGCATACGGATTCGTAATCAGCACAAAAAAGTCTATCANGTTGTTCAGATATGAGATGTTTCGTTATAACTTCACCATTTATGCAGCTACGAACATGAAATTTTGCAGTACTTGCACCCATTATCAACAGAATACTTACAGTGAAAATTACAAAGATCGGGTCACTTATAGCTCCCATACAACTGATTGTTCAGATGAAAAATTTTTNAATTAGTAAACATTCAGTTGTTTCTACAGAAATTGTTGTCTATGTGGTCCATAATACCCGTAGCTCCCCTATTTAGTTATAATTTTGCAAAATAATTCAATGAATATCATCATGCATGTGCAGGCATGGGCAGNATAGCTCCCATACAACTGATTGTTCAGATGAAAAATTTTTCGCTATAACTCCTCCATTTATATAGCTAGGAACATGAAATAATTATCAACAGAAAACTTACAGTGAAAATTAAAAAGATCGGGTAACTATAACCTATAGCTCCCATACAACTGATTGTTCAGATATGAGATTTTTCGTTATAATTCATCCATTTATGTAGCTAGGACCATGAAATTTCGCGCTGTTGAATGAGTATAAGCAGGACTTTAAAGCAAGCTATGCAGCTTGATCCGCGAACTCGTTACCGGGTATGCCTGAGTGTCCAGGTACCCACATTAGCTTTACATTTGGCGATGATCTTATTATAAGTTGTTGAAGATGGTATATGGGGCCCACATCCATTTGAATATGTACTAACGATTGAATGCCTTATTAAAGGAAATTTCATGATTCGTAAAGCTAAGTTAACCATTTCCATTTGAAGATGACCAGTAAAAACAGGCAATTGCATGAGATTCCGAGCCCTATATATAACAAATGACTAAGTGACCATCGAGTCAAGGTGCAGGAATGGTATTTTCAGAGATAGTAGTCGAGAGTTCTAGCTTTAATTAAAGCCAGGAAGGTTCTATCACCTTTGACCTCGTTTTTTTCAAAATCTGGAGCTGATGGAAACTTTATGCATACGGATTCGTAATCAGCACAAAAAAGTCTATCAAAAACAGCTTTAACATTTGCCGTACCAAAATTTGTTTCTATTTTTGTTGGGCTGTGTTATCCATTAAAAATTAGTAAACATTCAGTTGTTTCTACAGAAATTGTTGTCTATGTGGTCCATAATACCCGTAGCTCCCCTATTTAGTTATAATTTTGCAAAATAATTCAATGAATATCATCATGCATGTGCAGGCATGGGCAGAGAACGAGCTTTGGGCCAGCTTTTCTCAATATTCATCGCATTCTGGATGTTAATGTTGACTCAGTATTAAAAGAATATGTATTTATACCTCGCTGAATTGCATGTGACTTTTCTTTGAGTTGTGATGAATTTTATCCACAATTAAATTCAATATGCTGAATACTCTAAATAAAACAATGATATTCTTGGTTGTTACGAACTTTACATAAAACTCATAGATTTATATGTACGTACATATGTAATAGTTTTTCTTTTGTTATTTCTTTGTTGAAAACTTTTACTTAATTTTTTGGGATGAGCCCTGCATGGCTTTGAAACCAGTAGAAAGTTAGCCTTAATAAATAGTCCAAGAGTTAACTATTTTAGTAGTCGGTTACAAAATTCCCGACAGGGTAGGTACTTATGTATGTATGTATGGCTGCATATGCATTTGTTTGTAAGTGCATATTTAAATTTTTTGAAATAGCCAGGAGTAGAATTTTTATTAGCGTAAACTGTCAGGATGACTTTAAGTGTTCGTGCCAAAACCTGTTTAATTCGCTTTGGTGTATATTGTTGTGTTACCCGGCAGCTAAACTCGTGATGTGCCGCAGGACTTCATAGCTCCCACTAAAGTATCAACATCGTGTTTGAATTCAGGCTTAATGTGAATTGTGCAACTAAAGATTACAGACAGTGCTTATTCTAGTATTGATATCGTGATTATTGAAAAAGAGATATTCGATAATTCCAACTGAGGCTGAAATTAGTGCGATTTCTCAAATTAGTTTCTCCATAATAAATGCACTTCTGCTCACCAAACTCTTGTTTACGATGTACTTACTACAATGTAGAATTGAAAAGAAATGTTCACAAACATAAATATGTACATACATGCATGGAAATGTGTATGACGATCTCCAATCAAAACGTTTCTTCATAGCTTTCTTGTTGTTTTTGTATTATTAAAACTGCTTCTGCACGATCAAAGCCTTAGGGCCATTTTCACGATGTCTGGTTAACATTAAGGGCTGGCTGTTCAATGTATGGTTAACACAAAGCGGAGGTAGAAGCTCCGGTTAAATGCAAAGATTGATTTATCGATAACATGTTGTTGTGGGGCAAAAATCGGGACATTTCTAAAGATTCGAATCCGAACACACAATTGAAGGGGTTAGAATAATAAGGGTCTAAGTGACATTTTTTGAATATATAAGTTATCCCCATATTTGTATACTTAAATGAGGCGGCATAATTTTTGTACTGCCCGGGTGATGCATGCACTGCTAGTTTTTATCGACACATTTCGGATGGCTCCATCCCCTCCAGCGTACATTGCTATTACTCGACCCAGCCACCATTGAGTTGGAGGTAAATTTTCATGCCTTGCCAACACGACGTCGTTGATCTTGATATCAGGCATGCGCTTCTGCCACTTGTTTCGTCTCCAAAGAGTAGACAAATATTCATCACTCCACCGGTGCCAAAACTACTGCCATTGCTTCAGTCGATTGGTAGGAGCTTGGCGACCATAGGGTTCTGGTACGTCTAAAAGTGGGGAGCCACCCAGAAAATCGCCAGCTGTAAGGGCGAGCTTGTCATCCGGATCGTCATGAAAAGGGGTGATGGGACGCGAATCAACTCGTTCCGCCAAAGTCTGCATCTGGTCACGCCACATCGTCTGAGCACCTCCACAGCGAAATAAATGGTGTTTGGCAGACTTGACGGCAGCCTCCCAGAGCCCACCTTGATGCGGCGCGCTTGGAGTAATAAAATTCCACTGCGTACCCATAGCTGCTAACGATGTTTGATTGTTATCAGTGTACCAGGTGGCAATACCTTCTTGTAATAGTCGATTAGCACCGATAAAAGCCGTGCCATTGTCACTGTACAAATCGCGACATGGTCTTCGTCGACTAATGAAGCGGGTGAACGCATCAAGGAACCACTGATGGGACTTCTACCACATTGTGGTAGATCTGCCACTTTTTTGAGCATCTACCACACAAGGTCTGAAATCTACCACATATTCGCATTTTTGAGTACTTTTATTTTTGCTCGACAAAATTTTCTTAAGTTTAAGAGCAAAAATTGTCCAGCACTAAAAACTAACAACAGGCAGTATGGGATTATAAAATAAACTGTAAAATACTAAATTTTCTCAATATTCAATTTGTCGACAGGAAATGGGGTTTTATTGTGTTAAATTGCAAAATATATGATTTATAAAAATATTTAATAGCGGAAATCTTAAAAAACGGCGATTTTTGTGAAAGTATTAGCAAATTTCAGTGCATCTTAAGTTTCTAACGCGTTGTATACTTTTACTTAAGAATTGTCAAAATCGGCAAATCCCAAGTAGCGTTTTCTGGAACGTGCCACATTTGTTCGCTACATCGTGATGTGATAAAAAGAAAAACTGGCAGCACTCCGCAAGGTCGCAGTAATCTTTCAAAATATGTTCGAAAAATATCTTGATATGGAAGGAACTGCTTTACACGTTCAAGGAAAAAAATTGCCAAAACTCAACGCAATTTTTAGCAACTTCAGTCTTTCACTTTATTATACTAAAGTTAACTTTTTTTAGATTCTAATTACAATGTTTGCAATTTATGTGAAACCTTGCAGAATTTTTTAAATTTTTGTACAAAGTTTCATCCAAAACCTGAGATCTACCACATTTTTTTGAAATCTTCACATTTTTTCCAGATCCTACTACACAAATTTTTTTTTAAGTCCGATCACTACAAGGAACGCCTCAGAAGAGAGGTCGTCCACCACTTCAAGATGAACAGCCGTTGTTGCCATGCAAATGAAAATGGCGAGGTAGGTTTTAACCATTGTGCGAGAGCGTTTTGTTCCCGTACGCAACATAAATGGACTACAATAGTCGACGCCGGAAGCAGCAAAGGGTCGTGCAGCGCTAACGCGCTGCCTAGGTAATGGTGCCATCTGTTGCATCAACAACGCTCCGCGATGTCGACAACAGATCACACAGCGGTGGACGGCTCCTTTGACGGCGTGGTGGGCATTCAAAATCCAGAAGCGTTGCCTGAGAGTCTGAAGCAGCAGTTGCGCTCCCCCGTGAAGGGTTTGTTCTTGAACCTGTTAGATGAGTAGCGTGACCAGAGGACTGGATCTCGGCAAGAGGATCGGGAAACGCCGATCGTATGATAAGTCAGTTCATCGAATGTGCGTCCACCCACTCACAACAGGTGCTTGTCATCAAGTAAAGGATTTAACGGCATAAGTCGACTGGAATGTGTAATGCGTCTTCCACTGGTCAGCTGCTTGACCTCACTGCTGAACGCATCCTCTTGGTCCATACGAATCAAAACGTCTAAGGCAGCGTCAAATTCTCTTGCACCTATAACGCACTTACGCAGATGTTGATGTGAACTAAGCCATCGCAGGGTAATTGCCAGTGTACCTAGAAGGCGTTGAATGGAACTAAAGCGTTCGGTGAATAGTATGACCTTACCATCACGTTGTCGTGTTTCAATAGATCGCACAGCATTGATAACTGCAGTGCAGGAAATGGTGCGCTCTTCGGGACGTACTGTATTCGCCTTGCCCGCCCGGAGAGGAATCGGTTTGTCTCTTACAGGGATGTCTTTCTCCAGCCAGCTTGGGCCCTGCCACCAAAGCAGATACAGATGTACAGTTCGAGGGGTGATAAGCCTCTACTCGCGCAGTGAGCGGGGTTCTGTGCCGACCGGATATGATGCCATCTATCGGGGGAAGTGAGCTCCTGGATCTGACGTACTCGATCCGATATATATGGCTTAAGCGTTGTTGGGTGTTTCTTTAATCAACAAAGAGCAATCGATGAATCCGACCACAAATAATAGCGAGCGTTCATTAAACGCAAAGCACTTCTTACAGCTTGTAGTGCTTCTGTCAACAAGAGCGCTGCCGAAATCTCGAGACGTGGTATGGTAAATCCCTTGAGTAGAGCCACCTTAGTGCGCGCTGTAAACAGTGCGAGTTGTACTCTACCGCCTGCGCCTATAGTTCTTGTGTAAATCACTGCTGCGTAAGCTTACGAACCAGCATCGTAGAAGCCGTGTAAAGTTTGCACCCCATGCGCCATGCCTAACCATCGATTCACACGAACTTCGTTGAGTAACTCCAGCTTAGACCGATAGTTTATCCAATCGTCGCGAAGATCATCAGAAACGGTGCATCCCACGAAAGATCAGCGGAGCAAATTGGCTGTATAAACACCTTACCCTGGACGACCACCGGTGCCAAAAAGCCCGTGGGATCAAAAAGCTAAGCCACTTCGCTGAGAACCCGTCGTTTAGTTGGTGTACGACATGTTTGTTTGAGAGCCACCTGGACGAAGAACTGGTCAGCGGCAGCATCCCACCATAATCCAAGTACGGAAGCCATAGGAGGGTTTATGTCCAAGCCTGCAGAGGAAGAAATGTTACCAGTCAAGTATTTCATTACCTCAGCATTATTGGAGTTCCATTTCCTCAATGCAAATTTCCCAGCGGAGAGAATTTCATCAACATTGTGAGCTAACTCCTTAGCGTCGTTGGCGTTATCACAACTGGTCAATAAATCGTCAACGTAAAATGACGTTAAAATGATAACGCGCGCTTGCCCGGCTTGCGATACGATACTACGTTGTGATTGTCACGTGCACATTGCTGGAGTGCACGTATGGCATTATACGGGTTGCACGCCATACCATACGTAACTGTTGTTAGTCGATATACCTTAAGTGCATCAGAGGGTGGCTCACGCCAAAGGATCTGTTGGAAGTCTCCGTGTATCGGGCAACTAGTACCTGCCGGAACATTTTTTCAATGTCGGCTGTTAGGGCCACCCTATAGCGTCGTAAACGTAAAATTATATTGATGAGCGAGTCTTGGATGGTCGGGCCCACTATTTAAACCTCATTTAGTGACACTCCAGTACTAGTTGGTGGCGATGCATTGAACACCACTCTAAATTTGCTGGTTACAGCGTGGTGGGGAATGTAGTAGCCGCTTGCGTGATTACCTACGTTATTTACGGGTTCCATATGGCTAAGACTGATGTACACACGTATGAAATTAATGTAATTATCTTTAAGCTCAGAATCACAAACTAGACGTCTTTCTGGGCGTTGAAATAAGCGAAGAGCGTGCGCATATGATTCGCCAAGTCTCGGTGCATCGCGGCTGAACGGCAGCTGCACCATGTAACGTCCATCAGTACGGCAGTGTCTGGATGCAAATATTCGACCACATTCATCATCATCGCCTGATGCATACGCGTGGACCTCCTCAAGCTTCCAAAAACTATGGACTAATTGTTCCAGCACCCGATCATCCTCGACTAGCCGTGCGCTGAGTACGAGCGATGAGTTTTGCATCGACGAAACTTCTGACGCTGGACCAAAAACTACCCACCCAAGGCGAGTGCGTGGAGCATAAGGTTCATCTGGTCTGCCCCGATGATGTCACCCTCCATGATTCTACCCCAGGCATCAGCTCCAATGAGACAGTCTGTAGCCCCAGGTGTACCAAAATGAATATCGGCCATATCGAGGCCAGCCAGGTGTTGCCACTGGTTAACGTCTGCACGCACAGCAGGAGTGTCCGATGTGGTTGACGGGATAACCAAAGCGTTGATTTGGGTTTCAAAATATGAATGCAATAACTTGATGGTTACAATAAAACTACCCTACATTCAATTCGAATTTGTGTATTTTTAATCTCAATGATTTGGCTAAGCGATCTTTAATAAAACTAACCTGCGAACCTGAATCGCACAAAATTCGAGCCAATCGTTGAACTGCTTGAAATAGATGGCCTTACTTTGCCATCAAGTGCTTAGCCTTATATAGATTGTGCTGTGGACAGAGCTCTCACGAAAGCCGCCTATCCAATCTAATCTTGTCTTGTCACTATGGGTGAGTGCCAAAGAGCAAGTTAGATTTATTAAAATGAAAAGTGTTTATGTTTTATTAGGTTTTAAAATCAACAGTGTTTATTGAATGATTTTCAGTAACTGAAGTACTTATGAACTTACTTCTACTTATATAGCGTTGAAAACTATATCCAATCGATGACTAACACATTTGGTAAATGTGTCAAACTATTTTGGTTTCAATTGCTTTTGGACCTTCCACTTGGGTTTGTCTTGTGATCATATGTCATCGCATACGCTGCAATGAAATGCAATAAAAGAATGAACGTTAAAGGGTTTATGACCCCAGAACGGTCATATGTCTGTTTGGCTTATCGTTTGGTTATTGTTTCCACGTTTACCTACTTTTGACGAAAGTCACTACACCTTCCCCGTTTGGAAAGCGTCATCATACAAATAGAGACGATTTGAATGATCATGCTGTACAATGGAATTTTGTTCGGGGTGTCAAATGTATTTTATTATTTAGTTTACTTGCATATGGGTGTTTCCACCGGAAGGTCCACCACGACAAAAAAAATAAAAGTTTTATATCTAACGTATTTACGGGCCGATTTGTCTGCTTTTTAAAATATATACTAGCTATGTAAGTAGAATCACGTTTGTATAAAATGGTCTTCCTAGGTGGTGCCAAGGTCGAGATATTTCGAAAAACGGTATTTATGGTCCGATTTGGTTCGAATTTGGCGTATGTGGTTGAAACATAATAAATCATAGATTTCCAATAAACTGACCCTGAATTGGCGCTGAAGTCAAAATATAAAGTATATTCTACATAAAATACATGTTTTATTTGCGTTGAAAATTCATTTAAAAGCAATATTAACAAAAATATAACGATGGGAATTTATGTCACGTCACGCCACGTCACGTCACGTTTCACACTTGGGGTTGTAAAAGAGAATTGAAACAATTTGCATTAATTCAAAAAACTCTAAAAACAACTAGAATTGCTCCAAATCATATCAAAATAAGTTTCATCAAAATAGCCATCCACAATTCGCAGAGTTTTGCGATTTTG
>NW_016157981.1:43297-88988 GCF_001687245.7 Rhagoletis zephyria
CAAACACATAAAATTCACACATACAAACTATGTAAATGGTCCAAATTCAATCTTTTACAATAAGGTCAAAATATAAATAAGTATACCTAAGAAAACAAAAATCTTTTTACAAACTACATATGGGCATTCCCATGGTGGCGCACGTGACAGTCATACGATTTCAATGTGATACAAAAAAGGAATACCATTTGTTTTCTTTAACTTTTTTGGGCCATTGTATAGCACGTAATTAGCTCTATATTTAACCGAAAAATTAAATCAATCGAACTGCTTGGTCCTGAAATAGAAGCATTTAAAGAGAGGTTCGTTACGTGACAAAAAATGGAAGTTGATTTTTTCTTTTCTTGAACTTTCAAGGGATATGCAAAATATGATAAAACTTAATGCTTAATTTTTATGATTTCATTTTAAGTTTTATTTGTGTGTGTGAGTGTACATTCTTGTGTTTTTTATTTACAATTTTACAATTTTTTTTTGTTTTTTTTTTTAGTTCTGCCGTAATACTCGTTATTTGGTTTTGCCAATCTTGGACCACGTCCCATGGCGGAGGATTAACTGCTTCTTCTGCTTGGGAGACCTTGGCGTGGAGTACCACCAGCTTCTTCCTCAGTGCAACCACCTTGCCGGCACGCTTGTGTTTTGGTTTTGGTAGCACAGGTATCCTCGTTAGTTTTTCTTCCTGTGCACGGGCCTGGCGTCTCTTATACTCCTCTACGGGTATCGGCCTGGGTTGTGGAGTTGGTGCTGAAGTGTCACCTATTNTTGCTGAAGTGTCACCTATTTTCCTGAGACGTATGGGCAGGATCGCCATGAAATAGATGGCCTTACTTTGCCATCAAGTGCTTAGCCTTATATAGATTGTGCTGTGGACAGAGCTCTCAAGAAAGCCGCCTATCCAATCTAATCTTGTCTTGTCACTATGGGTGAGTGCCAAAGAGCAAGTTAGATTTATTAAAATGAAAAGTGTTTATGTTTTATTAGGTTTTAAAATCAACAGTGTTTATTGAATGATTTTCAGTAACTGAACTACTTATGAACTTACTTCTACTTATATAGCGTTGAAAACAATATCCAATCGATGACTAACACATTTGGTAAATGTGTCAAACTATTTTGGTTTCAATTGCTTTTGGACCTTCCACTTGGGTTTGTCTTGTGATCATATGTCATCGCATACGCTGCAATGAAATGCAATAAAAGAATGAACGTTAAAGGGTTTATGACCCCAGAACGGTCATATGTCTGTTTGGCTTATCGTTTGGTTATTGTTTCCACGTTTACCTACTTTTGACGAAAGTCACTACATGCTACCTCCCCATAGATGTATGTACGCGCGGTAGCTAACAGAATCGTAGGTCTGGCTTGGGCAACGCAGGTTGTCATTGGCGATGTTAGTCACAAGTTTGGAGCAGGCTGGACAGCTTGCGGGGTAGCGTCGATGACCTTTGTGCTAGACTGAGAGCTGGAAGCTGCTACTCCTGTTTGGCTCTCGCGACAAAACAGCGTTTTATGCTTTCGACCGCAATTCCGGCAACCACCAGAAGGACATTGTTTCGACGAATGTCCAGCCCTTAAGCAATTATAACAAAGCTTCGGTCCCTTAACCGCCTCAAAACGTGGCTCTAGTGGCATTGCTGCAAGCGTTGGACATCTCATGATACGATGAATGTCATGGCAATGAGCACACTTTCCACCATCCGTGGAAACCACGTTAGACTTTACTGTTCGCGGCAATCGCACCGACTCAATGGATGATTCGTGGCATAGGCTATGTTCTCTTTTTTCTAGGAATTTCAGCAAATCTTCCAACAGCAGCATCTCATGTGAAGATCAACGCGTAGACCAGTCGCGTTTCGTAATAGTAGGTAGCTTCCCATTATCTACCGGCACCTCCATAACCCGCAACGCGCGTAGCGACTCGTGAACCGTGTCCACAATGGCAAGCAAAGACTTGGCCGATTCTTCTGTCGACAATTTTAAGTTAAGTAACCGCGTCACATGGATTTCTGCGAGTTGCTTTTTTTTATCATAACGGTCCTTTAACGCGCGCCAAACCTCCTCGTAGCCACCCGAATAAACACCACCTATGAGTAGGACCTCCTTTGAATTGACGGATTGCCGAGGCTTCCCTAATATGAACGCTTCTGGATAGGAGGACTTGTGTACGAGAGTCTCAAATGCGTCCTTAAACGCAAGCCAATTACACATCTTCCCATCGAATACCGTAATCACCAGCGGGTCAATTTTCAGGTAGACCGAACGCCCATCCAACAGAGCGCTATGAGTGTTGAGCACGTGGTCGGTTGAGGCCGCAGCCGATTTTGTGTTTGCTATCAGACGATTGAGGCGACAGCAAGCGTCGTCATATAACCCTCAATTGTTTCCCATAAGTCGTCATGTGGTGCAATCTCATCCTTGGTAGCATGGCCTACAAGATGATCGTGATTAATAGTGAATCGCTGAAAGTGCGTTTCCAACGATTTAAGCTCGTGCTCCAGTTGAAATAAGTCGTGGTTTCGCTGTTGGCTTCGCACACCCGCGCATCAGTGATCGGACGTCTACCACATTGTGGTAGATCTGCCACTTTTTTGAGCATCTACCACATCTACCATTCAAGGTCTGAAATCTACCACATATTCGCGTTTTTGAGTAGTTTTATTTTTGCTTGACATAATTTTCTTAATTTTAAGAGCAAAAATGTCCAACACTAAACAAGATATGGTAACAAGAATGGTGACAGGAATAATAAAAGATGCCGCATTCAATGCGACCATGAAATTGCTCAAGTAAAAGTAAACAAAGGATAAAATAAACTGTAAAATAGTAAATTTTCTCAGTACTCAGTTTTCCGACAGGAAACGCGGTTTTATTGCATTAAATTGCAAAATATATGATTTATAAAAAGAAATGGAAAAGAAATTTTCTTCTACCAAAATTTCTTAAATCAGTTTGCAGCTCTCAAGAAAAAAAATGCTCGTATATTTATTCCCTCATGAAAATTTACAGCAAAAGCAAAGCGCTTTTTCAAGCAACAGAAATTATAATAAATATTTCTTATAATTTCCTTGAGAGCTGGATTCTTAGCTTTAAGATACAGATTTTATTTGAGGTTATTAGCTTTAGGGGGGGTTTGAACCCCAAAACCCACCCCTTGTGTGCGCTAATGGTTGCAATATACATAAATGAGATACTGGAATCTTTACATTGTACAGCACTCGGCTGGGTATTGGACCTAAATAGACCTACCACTTCAGCATCCTTCAAATCTTCTATACAATTTTTTTTTTTTCAAAACCAATAATTATTACTAAAAAATTGTTATTATAGCTTAAAATTATAGTAACCAATGGAGGTATGCTGTACACAAACACATTAATAGAAGTTCGCAAAAGTTGATATAAAACTATTCGTCGATTTGAATAATAAGCTTTTTACTGCATGCCTAACCCCGTCTGTGTGAGACTTTAACCCAAACTAAACCTCCTACCGTCATGTACCGTCCCCACCCGGTACCACCCTCAAGGATTTCGTCGGGATAATAACACTGTGTGACTGATAAAGTTATAGATCTAATGATGCACAAAAAATATGAATTTTGAATACACCCTCACAATCTGGACTTAAGGTATAAGGTATATTGAGATTTATAATTGTTCTTAACTTAATTTCTGTTAATCCGATGAAAAATATATATAGTGCGTAAACGGTAACCGCAACCCTCAATACGTGCAATTCCTTGATTAATGCAAGTCTCTAAAACAAAAGATTTTAACGTATATACATAAGTGCAACCTCAAAATAATTTTACCTCAATACCTACAACTTTCTTTGTTTATGCATGCGACGCACACAAAATTTGAACTTTTTGCATTTCTTTGATTAACCCTTATTCCGGAAAACTACAAAGTGGTGTTTCAGTTAAAGTAATGTGTGATAAGCAGGACCGAAGCAAATAAGCAGGAAAAGAGCAAATTTAAGCGCTTAGATAAACATTAACACATTAGTAAATATGCTTCCAAATATGCTCGAAAAACAACCTAAAATCTAAGTACAGTTTAATGTTTTGTTTTTTATTCAAATTATTTCAAGGATTGGACGGAATTCGAAATTTTCATATTTCCAGTAGTGTTAATGCATCGATTTAGTTGTCACTTTTTTACTATTATTAAAAATAATGCGGATTATATTACACTAAGATATGAATCCTTAAATTATTTCAAGACTGAATTTAATTGTTTTCAAATATTTGTTATCTTCCATTTGAGCTTGTGTTCGTCAGAAGGCATATCCTCCATTGGCTTTTTAAATAACCTAATGAAAGCGATATGTCCGTAAAGAAGTTCTTCTGGCAACAATTATCTGGTCCGATGATGAATCGTCCTTGAATCTGTATGGTGCAATTTGTGGCAATTTCAAAATGGGGGAGTATCATTAGTCCACAGAAATCCAATACACATAGACTTATTTCACTATGCGACAGTCAAAATCGGGATGGGATGAAACCAACGGGAAATGTTATATTGGTCAAAAACAAGTTATACGTGGCCCGGCGTTTCGCTGGGTCACGTCTAGGAATCGAGATATATCGATTTGAAGTTAGTAACTATCATATAGGGGAAATTGTCACCTTTGGTGGTCTTTTTTTGACATAACTCGAGAACCACTAGTCCTATTTTGCTCAAACAAATTTAAAAAAATGAAAATTACAATTCCTTTAATCTGTTCATATAACGTTTTTCTATATAATCAACAGTTTTGCCGGTAAAAATAAATGTATGAAGAAAAAAAAATATTTTTTCCTAAAATATTAAATTTTTTTATTTTTTAAATTCATAATTATTTAATTTAATTTAATTTATTTAATTTAATTTATGCATTACTCACTGAGCAAGTGGAGCGCGCTTTTAAACTTTATTTTGATTCCGAAATAATTCGCGGCGTTTCGTGGGTCCCAGACAAAATTTGTAAAACGTGCTACAATGGTCTTATGTCTCATTTTGCTTAAAGGTTATGTGACTTTGCGTGAAAGTAATACGACTTGCCTTTTTTTCCCGTTTTGGATTTTTTAGCCGCACCAAAATTTCACAAGTTTTAAAATATTATTTTTGCTGTTATTTAATTTTAATTAGTTTTTTTATAGTTCATTCTTTAAAAACATCCGTATAAATACAAGTTTAAAGGCGG
Source organism: Rhagoletis zephyria (assembly GCF_001687245.7). Lineage (NCBI taxonomy): Eukaryota > Metazoa > Arthropoda > Insecta > Diptera > Tephritidae > Rhagoletis > Rhagoletis zephyria. Next base: position 48,482 of record NW_016157981.1, read on the forward strand.
TGCTAAACGATTGGGTATTTGCCAAAATTTGGTTTGAACATCCAAAGAATTTTTCTTTATCCCAATCACGAAAATTTATTTGTTGTAATTTTTCAATAGAACATCGCGGTATTGTACCAATCTTTTGACTACAAAAACTAAATTTCCCTTTGTTTTGTACCAATAGCCCAAATGTACCAATCGAGTGACACTAACTTAAAAATGTATGCAATTCAAAAAAAATCAACAAATTTTCGTTAAAATTTCAAGGCTTTTAATTAAATTCTGAGTATACAGTTTTGTAGTCCATTGAATTCTAGTAGAATAAAATACAAGTTTCAAATGGCTAAAAATTTCAATTGATTTTTAAAAAGTTCGAAATTTGTACGAAAGTTTTTTTAATTTTTTTTTTTTTTAATATTGCACAAATTTGGAAACTTGGATTAACACGGGTTTTGTTGAAGAATGAACTACATTTTTATAAAAAAAATAACAAAAGTTCAATAACAACAAAAATAATACGTTAAAACTTGGCAAAAAGTAGTTCGGCTATAATTTTTTTACCACTGGTATGGCTGCCAAGCTGCCAATCTGTATTGTAGCGGCACCATATATGGCAAAAGATCGATGCAGCTGGCGTATACAGATGATACCGATATCGTAGGTCTGAAACAAAGGGACGTAACCGCAGCAGTCCAGTTTAGAACAAGTAAGACAGTCTAAGTTCGGGCGGAGCCGAACATTAAATACCCGGCGCAAGTATTAAACATATGATTTTCACCTTTCCGAAAGTTACCGCTACATGGTAAGCCGGAGTGTATCAATTTTGAGTAAATTAGCGTCCTTAAATTTCGAAATATTGAAGTTTCAAGAATTTCTGAAATTTGTTATATGAAAAGCGGTCTCAATTTTACTCCGATTTCAATGATTTTCAACGTTTTGCTTCTATATGGCAAGCACAATAACCATACCGAGTTTGGTACAAATTGATAGAACGGTTACCGAGATACACATATGTGGTCATAAGTGGGCGGTGCCAAGCCCGTTTTCCGAAATTTTATCATAAACGTATTTCTTTATAAAGAATTGTTGCAAGCATCAATTTGAATAAATTAGCTTTAATTATTACTGATTTATCGAAGATTTCCTATTTCTGCAAATTACCTTTATATGGGATGTGGGCGTGGTTATTGTCCGATTTTAAAAATTTTCAGCAAATGATGTAGCAAGGCTAACAACTGTGCCAAGTTTGGAAAAAATTGGTGCAGCGGTTACCAAGATATACACATATAAACATAAGTGGGCGTGGCTACCCCCATTTTCCAAAAATTTATAATGATCTCATTTTCCGTCTAAAAATTATTGTAAATATCAATTTTGAGTGAATAATCTTCAGTAGTTACTAAAATATCGCAGTTTNGAAGAATGAACTACATTTTTATAAAAAAAATAACAAAAGTTCAATAACAACAAAAATAATACGTTAAAACTTGGCAAAAAGTAGTTCGGCTATAATTTTTTTACCACTGGTATGGCTGCCAAGCTGCCAATCTGTATTGTAGCGGCACCATATATGGCAAAAGATCGATGCAGCTGGCGTATACAGATGATACCGATATCGTAGGTCTGAAACAAAGGGACGTAACCGCAGCAGTCCAGTTTAGAACAAGTAAGACAGTCTAAGTTCGGGCGGAGCCGAACATTAAATACCCGGCGCAAGTATTAAACATATGATTTTCACCTTTCCGAAAGTTACCGCTACATGGTAAGCCGGAGTGTATCAATTTTGAGTAAATTAGCGTCCTTAAATTTCGAAATATTGAAGTTTCAAGAATTTCTGAAATTTGTTATATGAAAAGCGGTCTCAATTTTACTCCGATTTCAATGATTTTCAACGTTTTGCTTCTATATGGCAAGCACAATAACCATACCGAGTTTGGTACAAATTGATAGAACGGTTACCGAGATACACATATGTGGTCATAAGTGGGCGGTGCCAAGCCCGTTTTCCGAAATTTTATCATAAACGTATTTCTTTATAAAGAATTGTTGCAAGCATCAATTTGAATAAATTAGCTTTAATTATTACTGATTTATCGAAGATTTCCTATTTCTGCAAATTACCTTTATATGGGATGTGGGCGTGGTTATTGTCCGATTTTAAAAATTTTCAGCAAATGATGTAGCAAGGCTAACAACTGTGCCAAGTTTGGAAAAAATTGGTGCAGCGGTTACCAAGATATACACATATAAACATAAGTGGGCGTGGCTACCCCCATTTTCCAAAAATTTATAATGATCTCATTTTCCGTCTAAAAATTATTGTAAATATCAATTTTGAGTGAATAATCTTCAGTAGTTACTAAAATATCGCAGTTTTCGTATTTCTGAAAATTACCGTTATATGGGATGTAGGCGTGGTTATTGTCCGATTTTACCCGTTTTCAATACCATCCGTCCTACGCCCGAAAGAAATGCACGTACAACGATTCGTTCAGATATCTCAATTTTTACTCGAGTTATCGTTCGCACAGGCGGACGGACGGACAGACACTCACCGCTTAATCGATTTCTATTTTCATTATGATCATTTATGTACACATTTGTCTATATATATCTCGATTCGTTTTCCCTGTTACAAACAACCGTTGTGTGAACAAATTTATAATACCCTTGTGCACAAGTGCGCTTTGGTATAAAAAGAAGCTAAAGAGGTTGGTCTAGCGGTGAACGAGAGCAGGACAAAGTACCTCCTGGCAACATATAAAGAGTCCACGCGTTTCGGGAGACACGTCACTGTTGGCAGATATAACTTTGAAGTAGTGAAGGACTTTGTCTACCTAGGATCCCGCGAAAAATAATCTCTTGACAACAGGTGCTACTTGGGGCTTGGTAGGCAAATGAAAAGCAGATCCCTCTCTCGACGAACGAAAATCACGCTCTACAAATCTCTCATCATGCCCGTCCTTTNATGATGTAGCAAGGCTAACAACTGTGCCAAGTTTGGAAAAAATTGGTGCAGCGGTTACCAAGATATACACATATAAACATAAGTGGGCGTGGCTACCCCCATTTTCCAAAAATTTATAATGATCTCATTTTCCGTCTAAAAATTATTGTAAATATCAATTTTGAGTGAATAATCTTCAGTAGTTACTAAAATATCGCAGTTTTCGTATTTCTGAAAATTACCGTTATATGGGATGTAGGCGTGGTTATTGTCCGATTTTACCCGTTTTCAATACCATCCGTCCTACGCCCGAAAGAAATGCACGTACAACGATTCGTTCAGATATCTCAATTTTTACTCGAGTTATCGTTCGCACAGGCGGACGGACGGACAGACACTCACCGCTTAATCGATTTCTATTTTCATTATGATCATTTATGTACACATTTGTCTATATATATCTCGATTCGTTTTCCCTGTTACAAACAACCGTTGTGTGAACAAATTTATAATACCCTTGTGCACAAGTGCGCTTTGGTATAAAAAGAAGCTAAAGAGGTTGGTCTAGCGGTGAACGAGAGCAGGACAAAGTACCTCCTGGCAACATATAAAGAGTCCACGCGTTTCGGGAGACACGTCACTGTTGGCAGATATAACTTTGAAGTAGTGAAGGACTTTGTCTACCTAGGATCCCGCGAAAAATAATCTCTTGACAACAGGTGCTACTTGGGGCTTGGTAGGCAAATGAAAAGCAGATCCCTCTCTCGACGAACGAAAATCACGCTCTACAAATCTCTCATCATGCCCGTCCTTTTATATGGCGCAGAAACTTGGACGATGTCGNCATTTTTTTGAATTTTTGAATCACTGTCTGTCTGTATATTTGTACGCGCATCAGTAGAACATGGAATTGAATGCAGTTTTCACCGATGTATCGGAGTANACAAATCTCTCATCATGCCCGTCCTTTTATATGGCGCAGAAACTTGGACGATGTCGAACAAAGATGAGAAGGCTTTGCGGGCTTTCCAGAGGACCATTCTACGCAAGATCTATGGCCCTATTTTCGTGGACGACGGGTATCGGAGAAGATGGAATGACGAACTGTATGAGCTTTTTTACGACATGGACAAGATTAAGCGCATAAAAGTACAGCGACTGCGCTGGCTTGGACATGTTGTACGCATGGATGTCGACGCTCCGGTGAAAATATCCTTCGGCTCCGTACCCATGGGTGGACAACGAAAGCAAGGGCGCCCACGAACGCAATGGAAGAACCAAGTGCAGAAGGACCTGTCTGCGCTCGGGATAACCAACTGGCGCAAATTTGCACAGAAGGGGAGCAGATGTGGGGGTTCCTGTAGAATGTAGAAATGTAGGTTTTTAAGCCACTTAAACTTGAAAGAGGCAAAACGAGCTTCAAAAAAAGGCAAAAACAATATATGTTTTTTAATTGTGTTATGTACTTCCTTTATGTACAATGTGAAAGTCCAATCTATACATATAATAAAATTTTAACAGATCGATGTCTGTACATTATAGATATTAAAGAAAAATTAATGTGGGGAGTCTTTATTAAAGCACCACAAGCCAAATCAACCATTTTTAGAATTTTTGTCTGTCTGTCTGTATGTTTGTTCGCGCATCACTCGAAAACGAATGCATGGATTTGAATGCAGTTTTCACCTATGTATTGCTAGAGGTTTGAAAGTTGGAGTTTAAGTAAATTGATAAGAAAAAATGAATATTGCAGTATGGGCGTCAAAAGAAAGAGAATGAAGAAGGCTTACAGCTAAAAATACTATTTTAGAGTTGCCGCCTGTTTGAAAATTTACATTTAATTTAATTTATAAGATAAATTGAATATTGCAATATGGGTATCAAACTGAAGGGGTTTAGGAAATTTTATTGCCGAAAATATTTTTAGGGAGGGCTGCCACCTGTTTTAAAAATTAAAATTAAAATTAAAATTTTATTGAATTAAATTGATAAAATAAATGAAATCCATATCTACAACTAGATAAACATACATGTAATAAAATTGTAACAGGTCGATGTCTGTACCTTATAGATATTAAAGAAAAATTAATATGGTGGGTTTTTATTAAAGCTACAAAAGCCAAATAAACATTTTTTTGAATTTTTGAATCACTGTCTGTCTGTATATTTGTACGCGCATCAGTCGAAAACATGGAATTGAATGCAGTTTTCACCTATGTATCGCTAGAGATCTAGCTTCTAATATAGAAGAAAAAATTAGAGAGTTGCTGTGTTTAAAATCTCAGTTTAGGTCAATTGATACGGTAAAGTGAATACTGCAGTATGGCTGTCAAAAGAAAGAAACTTACAAAGGCTTACAGCTGAAAATATTTTTGTGGAAGGTTGCCACCAATTTGAAAACTTTAATTTGATTTAATTGATAGCATAAATTAAATACTGCTATATTGGCATCAAACTAAGGACGATAGGAAATTTTAATGCTGAAAATATTTTTAGGGGATTTGCCAACTGATTGGAAAATTGTATTCATTAAAATTTGTAAAATAAATGAAATATTGCAATACGAATATTAAACTAAAGAGGATTATACTAAGTCTCCATTGAGAGATTTATCCATTAAGATTTAATAAATCCAGTTGCTAAATCACAACCGTCTCCATTACCACAACGAGATATGTTTGACGTTCATATTTTTAAATATTTGACGTTTGCTTATGTATGATTTTATAAATACAGTTGCGGACATTGATATACAGACAGATAAAAGGAAGGTACCAAACGGAATTTCATTATATGAATTCTGAATATTATTGGCTTCTTATTCGTGGTAAATATGTATGTATAATATATAGTTTGGAAAGTGTAAAGAATGGTACCATATTCCGAATCATTTTCCCGAATTTAAGAAAAATTATCAAAACGGTAAAAAACATTTGCGGAAAGAAAAATTTTTGTAGAACTCTCTTATTCATAGGAGGGAACCGAAAATCCAATCGTGGGCCTTTGGCATATCATGAATACGAACTGAGTTCTAGAGGATGTTCGGTGCAATGTTATCGAAGCAGAACCATTACCGAAATTTATAAATTTTTTGTCGCAGCGCGTAAATGACTTATAGAAAGCGGAGAAGACTCTGCATGATATTACTATAAAACATTTCTTCTAAATTTTTAGTTTTTAAAATAATATTTTCTTAATTTATTACAACCAAAGTTATGTAAATATGTATTACTAATTTTCCTCCCAAACTAACAAAAATATAAAAATCCCTAAAAATACGAAAATTCATGTTTTTATGATAGGCTAGATTTCAATGTCCTCAACTGTATATTGAAAACACAAATGTCATTTGACTTATGGCATGTGAATTTGTGGCTGCCACATCGAACAAATTGTACTTATTGATCAATATTATTGAAGATTTGACGAAGATTTAACTTAAATCTACTGCCTTTCGAGATTTAATTTTATATGGTAAATCTCAAAAGATTTAACGTCAAATCTCGTCAGAGGGCTAAATCTTCATTAAATCTCACAATGGAGACATAGTATTAGGAAGCTTACTTTTGAAAATATTCTTGAAGCGGGTTGCCACTTATTTGAAAACTTTAATTCACATAAATTCATAATATAAACTAAGTGTTGTCATATAGGTATCAAACGAAAGTACTTGAAAAATTTCAACAGGCCGATATCTGTACATAAAAGATGTTAAAGAAAAATTAATAGGGGGCTTATTAAATCAACAGAAGCCAAATCTAAATCTTCGGTATGTTTGTCTGTATGTTCGTAAGCTCATCACGCAAAAGCTAATGTATGGAATTAAATGCAGTTTTCACCGATGTACATATTGCTAGAGCTCTAATTGAAAATATAGAATCCATTTTTTTTGTTTTAGTTTATCGTCGATCATTATTCCTAGGTATTTGAACGTATTAACTTTTTCCAGTGCGTCGTTGTTATATTTAGAGTTAGCAGCGGACCGTTCTCAAAATTTCGCCTTGATATAACCACAAACTTAATATTTTTTTTTCTGTGTGGAAGGTTTTTCGCTAAAAAATTAAAACTTTTCGTTGTTGCTGCCAAAAAATTAAGAAATCTGAGACGTCACGTTTTACAATTTCCTACAGTTCTCTTTACAATGTATTTCACTAAACTACTAAACGGCTGCACCGACTTGGTTCATATTTGGCAACACCTTGAAAATAAATATTCTGACCAAAAATTTACTCGGTATGTATATTCGTAAAATTCTTATACAAAACCAATTACGCTGGGGAACTGAAACTTAGCACTGATGCATATATTGCAAATGCATTGCGAAAGGGGGCGTGGCTCCTTCCTTCCATACAAACTGAACTTCTCCTATAGCTTATCTCTGGAACTGCTTACGCTAACGTCCTGTAATTCTACACAGCTACATATGTCATCAATAGATATGGTGAAAAGTGGTAATTATTGGAAAGGCTGGATCGATATACATTTACGTAAACGCGCAAATATCATTCGATTGGGAACCATTTTCTCCTAGATTTCTAAATCCCATTGAACTATTGTATTTATGTGAAAATTTTGAAGAATTTTTTTAAATGTTTCACAAAGAATGGAGCTTTGCTTTTACGAGTTTCGCTATAAACTGTCCTATCTACATACCTATTTGCATAAAATGATAGCCGTTTTCGTTGTTCGGAATAAACTCAAAAACCACTGAATAGAGTTCGGTCAGATTGTCGGAGGTTATCTTACATACATATATGGTCCAATTACAAGCTAATAGAAAACTCGCTAGGTGGTGCTGGTGTAGAGTTATTTATAAAAATCGTATTATTAACCGATTTCGTTCAAATTTTAAATGTGAGCTATGTACCTGTATGATGGAAAATTCTTTTCCGTCTGTCCGTCCGTGTACACGATAACTCAAGCAAAAATTGAGATATCTCAACGAAATTTGGTATGCAGGTTTCCGTTAATCCAAGGTAGGTTGGTATTGAAAATGGGCGAAATCGGACTGTAACCACGCCCACAACCCATATAACGGTAATTTCCAGAAATACCAAAACTGCGATATTTTAGTAACTACTGAAGATAATTCACTCAAAATTGATATTTACAATATCTTTCAGACGCAAAATAAGCATACTAAACGGCCGAAAATTTAAAAAATCGGACAATAACCACGCCCACATCCCATATAACGGTAAATTTTGGAAATACGAAAACTGCGATATTTTAGTAACTACTGAAGATTATTCACTCAAAATTTACATTTACAACAATTTTTAGACGAAAAATAAGAATATTATAAATTTTTGGAAAATGGTCGTAGCGACGTCCACTTATGGTTACATGTGTATAGCTTGGTAACCGCTGCACCAATTTCTTCCAAACTTGGCACAGTTGTTGGCCGACTAAATGGCCGAAAATTTAAAAAATCGGACAATACCCACGCCCACATCCCATATAACGGTAATTTAGAGAAATACAAAATCTTCGATATTTTAGAAATGCTTGAAACTTCAATATTTCGAAATTTAAGTAAGCTAATTTACTCAAAATTAATAGATTCCGGCTTACGATGTAGCGGTAGCTTTCGGAAAGGTGAAAAACATATATTTAATACTTGCGCCGGGTATTTAATGTTCGGCTCCGCCCGAACTTAGACTTTCTTACTTGTTTCGATTTAAGTAGCTGAAAAGTAATGAATATCTAAATCTGGGGACTAATCCCGGGATCCCGGGATTGTGATAACGACATCCTGAAAATCCCGGTATCGGAAAAAGCTGAAAAATTAACATCCCTAATGGGGAGAGATGCAGTCTAATGTACATACATTTAATTTTTCACACTTGCATTTTTTCTTATTTGGACTAGGTATTTTGGCAACCCGCCGATATACGTCAATAATCCCTGAATATTTGTATCAAAAGGTTCGTATAATAACTGTTAGAAGTTGTAAGTTTTTCTTAAAAGTTCAAGCAAATTCTTGCAACTTCTTGCAGTTATTATATAGGTACCTACACATAAAAGACTAACTAATTAACGAATTAATTCTTCAATGAATGACAGGAGCAAATCAGCTTCTACGCACGGTGGATGCACTATCGTGATCCATAAAAAATTTGGATTGTTCATTCACGTTGAAAAATTGCTTTGGACAGGTACACGGTAATTTTTTCCGTAGATTCACTGTTAAAAAATACAGTTATTCGCGTACTTCTAAAATCACCGCGAATCTATGGTAATTTTGCCGTGGATTTACGGCAAAAATTGCCGCAGCCATGTGAAAAATCACTTTCTCAGAAATTACCGTGGATTCACGGCAATTTTTTGTCATAGAGCTACGGTAAAAGTTAACGTGACGCGTGTGAGTGCCTTCAAAAAATACATATGTACCCTGTGGGGAAAATCTCTAGTTCGCGATAAATCTCTTTTGCATGCAAGCAACTGGCGAATTTAACATGGCGATGTCCTAGGAAGTGTCAATTGTCCCCCGCTGCATCCCTTTCTCGATAGTTCTGAACTAGTCCTAAATTCTATAGTTCCGAACCAGTTCTAAAATCGACAGACGAAAGAAAAAAGTATCATGATTTTTCAATCTTTTTGGCTCTTCCGTGTGTGCGATTTTAAGTTATTTTGGAAGAAATGTATTTTCAATTTGAAATTAAATTTGTTTGAATGATTGTAAGAAATGTACGTTTACATACCTTTAGCTGTAGCTGAGTTTGCAGAGGTGCTCGTTGTTATTTCTTAGATTCCAGACGGTCCCAAGATGTTGAAATGTTAACACAAATTTTAGTTTTGTATTACCAAGCTATGAAAAAGTATCTGCGAAATGCAGAATAGAAGCGTAGTTGAACGAAAAAGCCGCCGAACACATATCTATGTAAAGAAAACAGCCCCCGCTGCATCCCTTAACCGATAGTCCCAAACTAGTTCTAAATTCGACAAATAAGATCTAGTTCGTTCTGCATCCCTTTTTCTATAGTTCCGACCCAGTTCTAAATTCGTCACTTTAGATATAGATTTCTAGTGAAAAAAACTTATAAAATTAGTACCACTTTTCGCCGATTTTGTACTGGTGGGGATCTAGTTCCTATCGGACTAGTTCCTTTTTGACGACAAAGACCTAGTACGGAACTAGAAATTTGATTCACTAGTCCGCGGTTTCCCGGCAGGGTATGTATTATTTATTGTTGCATATGTATCTACATACATATGATACGAGCACCACTGCATTTATGTACATATGTACTTATGTATGAATGTATATAGGATTAATGTGTATGGGGACTCGCTGCCGAAAGCCTAAATGCCAAAGCCATCGCTCAAAATAAAGGAAATAAAACGAAGAATAACGCCCAAGTTGCTTGCTGCCTCAATCCCGGCTAGTAGCGCGAGCCAATGCCACCACCTTCCTTAAGGGCAAAATCGTTGTTACACTATGCCTGTAGGGCAATGGAGACGAACACGGCCACGTGCACATGCCTACTTGGACCGAAGTTGGTATTTATGTAGATGTGTGTCTAAATACACATTCTTATGTCCATACATATCTATAATGTTTGTACATGGGCATATTCGCACGCTGCTGAATGCATATGTACACGTCTATCTTTGGATATGTACATATGAATATGTATGAAGGTGAATCTGTATTTGGGGATGTACATACATACATATGTATGAATGAATGTGTATCACGTTCGGGTTCGGCTGAGGTTGATCGGTAGCCGGCGCGAAATAACTCGTAGCCGTGGCCGTGAGTGTTTTGGCCAAACTCCCTCGAATGTGTGTACGATGTATAGCTCCGTAGGCCTTTAACGTTTTAAATGCTGCAAGCACACTCAACTAACAATGCGAACGACCAGCCTTCTTTAACAGTAAGCAGTATGAGGGGCGTGGCTTCTGGTCGAAGTCGAATGGTTGGAGAGTAAGATTTTTGCTTGCGCTACTGGTGACTCACATATATGTATGTATATATGCAGCTACATGGTAATGCTAACACTAAGTAATAAGAGATTTCGTGGACATTTCTCTTTCAATTTATATGATAACCTTACTCTTAAAATGCAAAGATGATATCAGATGTGTTGCCACAGACTTTTTCCCTATCAAACACAGTTTTGAAAGAAATTTAAATCAGCCGAGCTAACATTCCGTTTACTTCTGCGTTTTTCTATAATATAATTTTTGGCCGCTCCCGTATTCAATAATCGGACTTCTACCATATTGTGGTAGATCTACCACTTTTTGGAGCATCCACCACATCTACCACACAAGGTCTGAAATCTACCACATATTCGCATTTTTGAGTAGTTCTAATTTAGTTCCACATGATTTTCTTTATTTTTTTTCAATTTTAAGAGCAAAAATTGGCCAACACTAAACACTAGGTGGTAACAAGTAGGGACACGATATCGAACCGAAAGTATCGATATAGTACTCATTTAAAGTATCGCTGTAAAAATATCGGGTACCTATTAATATCGTAATAAAAATACTAGATATTCCAAATATCGATGCAAAATTCAAAAAATTAAATCTGAGTATTGGTGTCATTTTCTATTAAAGAATTAACACTTTGCACTTTAATAAGCATGTAGATACATCACTGAAGGCGCGCCACATACCAACCTAAGATAGTACACATTTCTACGCTTTAAAGTGCAAAATATATCCATATTGCTTTACATATAAATTCCAAAGTAAATAAGGTTATAGTACGACATAGATTTGCAAGAAATGGAATGTTTAAAAACAAAATTAACAACAAAACTTTCAATAGAAATTTTAATAATGACACAGTTTTACATTTTGGAATTTGGAAAATTAACTTCAAATATTTCAAATATTACTACAAAAAGTTTTATACAAATAGTCTTGCCCAATACCCAGAGTTTTGACGTTTTCATTTTATTTTCTAATTAGCCAGCCACGGATGCGCGCTGAATGTATGCATATGTATGTACATTTACGTATTTTGAGAAGGAAATCATGTCTTCATGTACTTCGTTTATTACATACAAAAAAAATCCTGTCTAAATACGTTCAGTAGCGTTGTTAAAATATCTCGTCGTTCCTTTATACTATGTATAGAAGATAGTAATTTTAGATATGTGGCAACGCTACCAAAAAAACTTAAAGTTTGTGTACATGCGAAGGAACTGCACTTTCATTTGGTATTTTATTTTTTTATCCAACGAACGGTGAATATCTTATAGTTCTTAAACAGGTGGCAACCCTACTCAGAAAAATAATATATTATTACACATCCAGAGGCTAAGTCTTCTCGTTTGACAGCGACGGTACAGAACTGATGCCTACGCTTATTATGATTGAATACGGTAATTTTATTAACAGGTAGCAACCCTATTCAAGAAAAATATTAGTGCTTTTCTAGAGGTCAATCCCTTGCATTTGACACCTTATCTTTTGTAATCCAATGAACGGTGCGGATCTTATAGTTTTTAGAGAGGTGGAAACCCTAATCAAATTCTAAGTAAAACAGATCCCTCTCCTGTCGATAAAGAGTATATTAGAGAAAATCTCGTCAAAATCCGTTCAGTAGTTTTCGAGATTACCGCGTACATAGAAACTCGACTTTCCTTTATACTATGTATAGATACTTTGTCATACAAATGTATCATTATTCACATTAACTTTGTAATTTATTTTACGATTCGATACGATACAAGGGTTCTGGTACTCGATTCCAAAAATATCGTTTGAAAACTTTCGAGTAAAAAGTATCGGTATCGAATGGCAAAAATATCGATATGGTATCATATCGTATCGAAGTTCGTGTCCCTAAAAACAAGAATAATAATAATAATATCCCAACGGTTTTTACCCTCCATTCCCGCCCATCCGCACGAGGGGCGCAGTCCGCATGACGTACGGAACCAATATTTTAAATTTTTTGTGCCCAGTCACGATAGGCAGGAGTTTGTTAAGTGTCGAGATCTAAAACTGTTCAGCTACAGAACTAAATTCATCAGCTGATTTTATGTATTTATGTCAATAATTCACTTATTGAGAGAGGAGAGTATCGCTTTCTTAATGCTGAAAAGCGGATCTGATATATCAAACGTGCTGGAATGAAGGTGGAGGTGGAAGACTATATTGAGAATCCCATCGGAAATTTCTTAAAGCAAAAAGTAGGAATTGTTTTTGAATTGATTCTATCTTGTCTGAGTAAATTTGATACCTTGGATTCCAAACCACCGAGCCGTATTCCAGAATCGGCCTAACTAATGTTGTAAACAGGGTTTTAGTGATATAAGGGTCACTAAATTCTTTTGACCATCGTTTCACAAATGCAAGTACACCTTTAGCCTTGTTGACTGTCACATTAATGTGAAGATTAAAATTAAGCTTAGGATCCATTGTGATACCAAGGTCCACAAAATTGTATACCTGTTCCAGGTTATGGTTACCTATTATATAAGAAACTGGCAGAACAGCTCTTCGCGAGAAGCACATTACTTTACATTTCTTAAGATTTAGAGGCATAAGATTTACTTTACACCAGTAAGCCATGCTGTTTAAGTCTGATTGTAGCAAAGACCTTTCTTCAATTGAAACGTACGATTTATAAAGTTTTACATCATCTGCATACATTAAAATTTTGGAGAATTTTATATCTGTAGAAATATCGTTTATAAAAAGCAAGAACAGAATCGGGCCTAGGTGGCTACCCTGAGGGACTCCTGAAGTAACATCAATGACGTCAGAGATAGTATTTTTAAACAATACCCTTTGTGATCTATCATAGAGGTATGAAGAGATCCAACGTAGAAAATTAGGTGGAAGACCAAGAAGATCAAGTTTATAGATGAGCAACGAGTGGCACACTTTGTCAAATGCTTTACTGAAATCAGTATATATAACATCAACAGTTTTGCTCTCACTAAATGCTTTTGAGATATAGGATGTTAATTCAAGTAAATTTGTAGAAGTTGATTTGCCCTTGCAAAATCCATGTTGACTGTATGAAATGATTGAAGTGATAGAATGCGTCAACCGATTTGTTTATAATTGCTTCAAATAATTTAGGAATTGCAGAAAGCTTAGCTATGCCCCGGTAGTTCTCCACTGAAGACCTGCTACCGCTTTTATGTAAGGGGGTTATGAACGATTCCTTCCATATAGTTAGAAAAACGCCCTCATTAAGAGACAAATTAAATAAGGCGAATGATAGTATACAAGATTCCGCATTCCCGGCGGCGATGAGATTTCTCAAGTAAAAGTAAACAAAGCCGAATGGGAGGAGAAAAGACACAGTCAAACAGTGAATTTTCTCAATATTAAATTTTTATTCGGGAAACATGCTTTTATTGTGTTAAATTGCAAATATATAATTTATAAAAAAAAAAACTAAATAATAAAGAAAATGTAAAAAGTCGGCGATTTTAGTGAAAGTATTAGCACATTACAGTGCATCTAAAGTTCTTAACGCGTTGTTTACTTTTACTTGAGGATTGTCAAAATTGGCAACACTCAAGTTAAACGTTTTTTCTAGAGATTCGAATTAAAAAGTTTTCAGTTAAGGTGAAAAATTGCAGATTTTTTTTTAATTTTTGTAAAAAGTTTGATCCGAAACCCTAGGTCTACCGCATTTTTCTAAATCTACCACATTTTTTCCCAGAATCTACCACACAGAATTTTTATTAAGTCCGATCACTGCCCGTATTGGCAAGTGTATAGCTTCGTCCAGGTACAATCTTGACTGACCCGTTAATATAGCAGTAAAACGCCAAGAGGTTAAGGACCTGCATGATGCAATAATACAAGGTGTTATCGGCTGGCAGCTTCTCGCTCTAATTCCGCCATATTGACTGCCTTAAGTGAAACTAGGGTTGCCAAGTTTTTTATGAGCAAAATCAGTACGTTAGACTTTTTCATGCTAAAAAATCAGTACTTTTCAGTACATTTTTATTCAAAGCAAAATTATGAATGTAAGTAACAGATAATACTTTAAAACGCCAGAGAACTTGTTTTTAACAATATTATGGCATATAAATAAAATATAGTTGATAAAAAATAAAAGTGTTATTCATTTTAAGATGAGTTTACACATCATTGTAGTAGGGGAGCCCACGATGCTAAATCGGGATTTACTCGAGCGTCATTTTGATCTATTGGATATTGAAGATTATATGATGGGAAGAAAAAAAGTCATGTAATGTTTTTCCTTCCAGCGGTGGGTGGAAGATGTACAGGCAGCGGCGGATCCAGAATTTTCTGATGGGGGGAAGGGGTTGTTTTTGCGGGAAATTTTGCCCCTTATTCTAATTATCTTAAACGAGCAATTTTTGTGTATATGTATATGTATCAAAGTACCGCGATACAGCAGTTGCCAAAAGAATCGCTTCAATGTGAAAACCAGAGACGCCGAGGCACACTATCGCATTGCTTTTTACATTACCTTCCTATCCATAAGTTTCTCGGCAACGGCTCTAACATAGCAAAATGAAAAAGACTTTCAAAGTTGTATTTCTTGTCAAAAACTTTTTATTTGTCACGGGGAAAATACCGTAAAAATTATTTGTATCGTGCGAATATCTATCGAAATTATCAGGGTTTGAAAAACTGTTAGCTCAGCGACAACAGCCAAGCATTTGCTTTTTTATAAATTATTGTTGCTTTGCTAGCCGGCAATTACAATGACCTGATGAAGATCTTACAGAAGCAATGAGCTTAGCCGACGACGCTTTAAAGGAATTTGAAGAAATGCGACAAAATGCAGAAAAAAACTTTAATTTGATTTTCGAACACGTACAAGAAGTATGCACCAACCTAGGTACAGAAATCAAAGTACCGCGATACAGCAGTCGCCAAAAGAATCGCTTTAATGTGAAAATCAGAGACGCCGAGGCACACTATCGCATTGCTTTTTACATTCCCTTCCTCATTTGAAAAGTCGGTTCCTAAACCATAAATCAGTTTTAAATAATTTTAGTGGTTTGTTTCCAAAGTATGATTTTAACGAAAAAAAAACTGAAGAATTGTTTGTAAAAATGTGGAAAAAACGAGTTTCACACGAACATTTTCGAAATGCTCTCGAAGCATTACAAGTAGCTAATACAACGTCTTTTGGGAATGTTTTTAAGATCTTACGGCACTTATTGGCACTTTAGCCCATTTCAATAGCCACACCTGAACGAAGCTTTTCATGCCTGAAAAGAATTAAAACCAACCTGA
Source organism: Rhagoletis zephyria (assembly GCF_001687245.7). Classification (NCBI taxonomy): domain Eukaryota; kingdom Metazoa; phylum Arthropoda; class Insecta; order Diptera; family Tephritidae; genus Rhagoletis; species Rhagoletis zephyria. The sequence goes on from NW_016157981.1 coordinate 64,614, forward strand.
GAAATACATGTCAAGAAAGGCTCAACGGTCTAGCATCTATGAATATTCACAAAGATATAAATTTTTCAGTTGACGAATTTCTAGAAGAATTTTTCAAAAAACCATGAAAAATTTGAAAATTCTTCGTTTCATTGATTTATAAGTAAAAAGAAAAATGTAATGTGTTTACAATTATCAAAATGTTTTATAAATAAAGAGAAAAATTGAATATATGATTTTAAAAATTCGTGTTTGAAACTTTATTACGCATACTTTCTTCTAAAGAGCCTTTTTTCTAGACCCATATTAGTGAAATATTATTCTTTGACTTGAGGGGGGGGTTTTGGGGGTTAAACCGCCACTGTCTACAGGCTTCCAAAAATGTCAAAAAAACAGTTCCATGGATTTACTCGAGCGCGTCAGATATTGATAGTGAATAAATCAAACGTGTTTCTGATGACGGAGATATGCTCATCTGCCGGTTTCCATGGTGGGGGTGGGTGTACGGAAAGGTCAAAATTGGGTGACGAAAAAATTTACTCGAGCGCGTCAGATATTCACAAGGGAGGCTAAATGGGCCCGAATGAATCTCCCATTCAATAATCTGACGATTCAGATGTCAGGAAAGCTCGTGGCGTCTTCTTAAAGATGCAAAAAAAAAACCCATTTGGATTTACTCGAGCGCGTCTGATTATCATACAGAAGGTTCATCTCGATGCCCTGGTCATGCTGTTCCATAATCTGATGATTATCTTTAGGGGTTTTCTTAATCTGACGTTTTAAAAAAATTATTTCGTTTCTGAGAGGCACATTCAACCAAACATATAATTGTAAACATTTATTATTTTATCCGTGCAACTATCTCGTGCAACTTGGTCGTCAATTTCTGCTAAATTTTTTCCATCTGTAACAAGAAGTAATTGACAATAATTTTTTTACATACTAGCCCGATACTAGTACCGATTTTGGGTATTAGATGAAAAAATAGTAATCTAATTTTTTGAGACTCCAATCGGTACCAAAATTTATATGTGATATCTTCGACTGTAGCAGCATCGACGTGGGGGTTGAGGCTTAGGAAATCTGATGTAAACATTTGCTTCCTACATTCAAGTACCACCCTAAAGTACATATATGTATATTTGAGAAAAAAAGTCTTCATGAAAGTAATAAACGTTTCGAATTTGCATTAACAAAATCGGTTCATAAATACTGCTTGTATAAATAACTCGACTCCAGCGCCACCTATCGAGTGTCTAGTAGCCTATAATAGGACCATCTATGCAAGGCATAATCTCTGAAAATTTTACTGAAATCTATCTCGTAATTTTTGAGTGAAGTCCAAACAACCAAAACGGCTATTATTTTATATATATGGATTAAATAAATGACAAGTGTGTCATTGTAGAATTTACAAGGTATTATACCTGAATCGCCTTGAAAAGTTTTTTGACAAGAATTTGACCCACAAAACACACAAAAACCGTTTCCACTCATCATGAATCACAAAATTTAGTTAGTAAAATTTCAACAGTTATATGTATTTCATGTAACACCACAAGTGCTTTGATCGCCATGATTGCGTGATGGCGGACGGAGAGGAGTAAGGGGACACACCGTCCATTGATACTATATAAAGAGTGAGCAAGAGAGTGGAGTTCCAAAGTTTTTCATGTATAAGTAAAATTATCTGAAAAATTCTTGTTTCTCTTACATACAAATTCTTATGCTTAGTGATTTTACCTAAGAAATTAGTAAAATTCACATACATAAATAAGTTAAAAAAGTGATTTTTTGTTGAGCTAAAAGTTACATCATGTGCTATTAATTTTTCTTAATATATGGGGTATTCACATATACATATACATATACAGCGGAGCAACACATGAGCCTTTAGCGAGAGTTTGTTTGCGTTAATTCTCACATATCACTCGCAGCCAGCGTTGCCAGGTTGTTCTTTTTAACGTCATTTGGACGTTTTTTGTATCCTGTTGACGTTTGGTCGTTTTTTGTAGTTTTTCTCTGTTACTAAATCTTGTAAGTAGAACTATTGAATTATTTTCTTGATGAATCTTTACAAGCATTGTTTTTTGCAGCAGCTGCTTCAAAAAATATTTATTCTTTGGACACAGATTACTTCACCCTTATTTAAGCGCGTAAAGAAAATGACACAAATGACACGCTGGGACTCCTTATTGAAAATATAATGAACGTAAAAAGGCTGAAATATTGCTATGTTCCTTTTTAACAGAATGTAATTTAGCACTTTCGACAACCGCCCACTTAACCAAATATCTACAAGAAAAAATGTTGAAAATCAACGCGATTATTTAGCACCTTAAAACTTGCCCATTATTGCCCTGGAATTGAAAGGGCTATCAACCTGCATACTCCAAACAAATTCTTAAAAATCTGAATAAAAAGTTGAACATCGCGCTGAAATTTTGCAGATTTTTTATAATTTTTGCACAAAGTTTGAAATGTGGATTTATATTTTGTTTGTTATATAAATGAGCAAAAAAGAAACAGCCAAAATCGATGACTTAATCAGCTGGTCACAAGTGTAGGTATAAAATGATTTTTATATTAACGATCTCAAACCAGTTTAGAATGAAATTTAAATGTTACAGAGCAAATGACATTTTAATATACCTTACGTATACAATAAAAGTTTAATAAGAACAATTATTTGTGCATACATTTGGAAATACGTTTTTGGGTAGGAAATGACGTTTTTTCAAACCAAGAGGGACGTTTTCTCATGCCGAAGCCCTGGCAACACTGCTCGCAGCTGGTATCATTTGCGAGCATTTGGTCCGTTGGGTATACATACAGTCTTATGATTGTGACAAATAATATGAACGGAAAACAGCAAACAAATTAAAAAATAACAAATTTCGTAGAAAAATCTGTAGTAGTTTTGAAAAACAGCAAGGGCACACGACAATCTTTGTTGACGGTTTTCGTCACTCCGGCTTGTGGAAATCGTCAGATTATATACCTCCCGCACTGAGAAAAGAGTTTAGTTACGTCAACTAAATATGTTTTCCTCAACACATGATTTGGTTATAGTTACATTATTTGGTTTTAGTTACCAAATCATGTGTTGAGACAAATATATTTTGCATATTTTATTCTCAGTAACGTTTTTTTTGCAAGTTTGTGACCCTCCCAATCCCCTGCGTCTCGATCAAATCGTCAGATTATTGAAATGCACACTTTTCAGCATTTAATCAACCCACCATTTCTTAATCTGACGCGCTCGAGTAAATCCACCTATAAATTTTTTCTATCAAAATTTCTTATATCATAATAAATTTAGCCCCAAAACCCACCCCTTGTGTGCGCTACGTGACAAATTTGATATGTAAATGTAAACAGACAGTGTTTAATTTTGCACACACTAGGAGAGGAAACTGGTTACCTCTTTTTATATGCGTAAATTTAAACGAAAATTTTTTAGAGGAAATTTTAAACATTTTATGTGTAAACTTCGAAAATGTGAACAATAAATGTTTAAAACTCAAAAAACAAATTTGAAATTTGTTCTACGCCACACATATGATAAGTAAAAGTAAGCAAACAGTGTTTAGATTTGCATTCATTAAGAGAGGAAACTGGTTACCTATCTTAATATGCGCAAATTTAAACGAAATTTTTTTAGAGTGTAGTCAAAGAAATCTATACATTTCATTTTAAAATTACTTTTAATTTGAAGTTCACTTTAAAAAATTTTTATTAGAAGCCGATTTCTCTCTTTTCGCCAGGAAGCAAACTATATACTTAAGATCCTCTCAGTTGCTTCGTTTGAGTGTGGTATTGAAAAAAAAACTAATGGCGTTTTCTTTTCTCGAAAAAATGTCACCTTATTATATGGCAACATTATCACAGTGCAACATTTTAAAGAAAGAACACGCAATATGCATGTGAAGATGTTCGGAAAGGAACACGAAAACTTGACAGCCTTGGCGCAGGGCAGTATAAATGCAACATTATTTCGAGAAAAGAAAACGCTATAAATTACATATATTTCAAACTGTGGAAAAGTACGACTATTTAAGGACTTCATTTATATTTCCTCATGGCTTAAATTATTTTTTTCAACTACGCAAAAACTTTAAAAGACGAAAAGCCTGATTATGGCAACTTAACTTAATTTAACGGAACGTAGGACTTAGAGAATCAAAATGAAACAGATTTCGACGTGGCATTAAGTTGCGTTAAGTTTCGGCTGTTCAATTATAAGCAACACCCATTTAACAGAATTTTTAAGAGAGAGCCGTAAGTTACGTTAAGTTGCCATAATCAGACCATAAGAATTCGCTAAAAAGAGTACCTAACTCTATGTCTCGTATGCAAAACTCTTTAACAATGTTAGTAAATTGTGAAAACAGAATTGTAAGTTATAGGCAAATTTTTTGTTATTAAACTGAAAATTATTTTCAGCCTTCTTTTTGAATAATTTAAGCTCCATCATAATGTTATTTTCGCAACTGGTACGTAACGACACGGCGATATGCCCGTAAAACGATTGATCTTTTTGTTGTATTAATCTCTTGGGCATGGGCGTAGCCAGGTAACTTTCAAATTTTCCTTATATATATATAAAATAGTACCCTGAAATGCCAGCTTAATAGGGTCGAGCCCCTCTAAATTTCATTCTGGCTACGCTGATGTTCTTGGGCATATCAAACATTATCTGAAACATGTAAACTATAACTCAATGATTTTCTTCTTACTTTTTACAGTACGGTTTAAGGAAGTTCCAATGTTATGTAAAAACCTTAAGAAAATCCTAAAGTATTTTGTTTGGATTAAAAATTCAGTACAAATCAGGACATTAGCGTACTGATTGAAGAAATGAATAAAAGCCGTACAAGAGTTGAAAAATCAGTAGTGTACTGATAAAATCAGTACGTCTGGCAACCGTAGGTGAAACAGTGTTACTTCTTTAACAATTCTTTGCCTAATAATATCCCTACATACGCTTTCAATAACTTTAAAACATATTTATACAGTCAAACTTTCATAAGACACTTAACTGAATTTTGGTTAAATTCACTTAATTTAAATATATATAAATATTACCTTCAAGTTTTGTTCAATATCTACCAGTCAGAATTTTAAATTTTGTTTTTTTTTCTTCAAAGAGGTTTCGATGATTACGCTGGAGAATTTGAGATTTAAACCCTGTGCAAGAAAGCAATTACTAATTACGTAAGTGTAAACAGTGTATAAGCTTTTTGGCATGTACATTTGAAAGTGTGCTAAACATTCTGTTTTGCAAACGGCTGTTTAGTAGAAGGAGTAAAAAAATTTGAAAATCGGGTTCTCAACTTCAATTGCAACAAGTAATTTTTAAGCAAAAAACAAAACCGACTTCAATACTTACATAAAAATTTAAGATTATCGTTAATTTCTTCATGATCTGATTATCGGATTTACACCAATTTCATATGGGTTAACGTGGTCCAAAGTTATGTGGTAACAAACATAAAAAAAAAACATAAACAAAAAAAAATTAAAAATATTCCGGCGAATTGATAACCTTTCTCCTTTTTGTGAAGTCGGTTAAAAAGAAAAAAATATCGTCGTTGTAGTGCAAAACCGCGTATCAGCAAAACCGCGTATGTGAAGTTGTAGAAATTATTTTCTAGAGCGTAAAACCACTCATATTTCAAAATGGTTCTTTTTTTATAAAGCAATCGCATTTCTGGCTAGTATATTTCAGGACGAGAGGATGAGGATTGAGCCAAGAGCTTGTGTGAGCAAATCCAATTTTTGGCAGCCAATGTCAGTTACGCGGTTTTGCAGAATGACGATACGCGGTTTTGTACTTTAAACGACGATATGGATATTCGAAGCTTTTTTAGCTGTACTGGAGGTAATTATAATTTATTCTTACTAATTTAAAATGTTATATTTAAGCGAGAATTTTGTAGCAAAATTAAAAAGAAATCTGAGCCCTGGTGGAAGCAGCTCGAACGAAGAAGGTGATGCTGCAACTGATAAGATAGATGGTCATCCTAATGATATTGGTATGTGGATTAACATGCCGAACGCTATCAGTGCACGGACTTCGAAACTATGGTAGATTTTGCGTACAAAAATTGGTAGAAGTTGGTAGATTTTTCTTTAAAGAAACAATATTAGATCGTTTTTTTTACTCATATGGGTACCTATTTCCTGGAAAGTGTTAAACAAGAGCAAAGAAATAAAGTTTTGCCTGGACAAAGTTTATAGATGTCAATCGATAACTACATACTTTGTCTTTCATCCACCAAAATATTTGACTAATTGGTCCATTCTATTTTAAGATATTTACGTTTTTACAACTACACTTTCAAAATTTTTTCTTTTGGGAGAAATCATACCTTCCAGAAAGCCTTCATAATTTTGGTACACGATTAAAGAGAATTGGATCTCTAAACAAAAATTAAGTATAGCTTACGTTCTGTAAGTCTTAAAATAAAAACAACGTAAAAATATATTAGGAACCGTCTAAAGTTAAATTACATATTGTGCTTTATTCAAGCGTTCGGACTCAAAATATACTTTACATGTAAAAAGTCGTTACGTTTACTTTATTTGTCAAAATTTTAATACAAAAGCTAGTTTTGGTTACTATTGCCAGTCGCATAAAATTTTTTTCGGAAAGCTATAGGATATCCGATTGTCATGAAAGTGAAAATCAGAACGTCCGAACGCTTCAAATAATTTCTGTTCATATTGTTTCTATGTAGGTATATACATAAATATAGTACATACTTCTGCTTGTACGAATACATGACTTCAACGAATGTTAAAAGCACGGCTGAGAGAGAGGAGACGGAATTTGAAGATAGAGGAAGAAATGTGGGCGGAATATAAAAAAGAGAGATCGAAATAAAAAAAACTATAGAAGAAAAATTAAAAATGATCATATCATGGCAAAAATGCACCAAGATGCGACTAACTTGCGCTAAATAAGGTCCATTGAAAACCAACAACAGGGATTAGTTTCTTCGAATTTTGGCAAGTATAAAAGTAGACAATAAAGCAGCGATGAGCAGCAGAACTGTTACTCTGCACGCGCCTATACAAAATTTATAGAAAGCTCAAAAGCCCATCACCGCAATAAAGCCATAAAAAAGGTTGAAAAAGCACTAAGAAAAAATTATTAGATAATAATAATAATAATAATAATAGATTGGCACTTACACATATGTTAGTGTTTGGCCGAGTTTCTCCTCCGACTTATGGCGTGCGCCTTGATGTTGTCACACAAAGCGGAGGGACCTACAGTTTACCTGCCTTACAATTATTTTTCAAAACCAATAATTATTAATAAAAAATTGTTATTATCGCTTAAAATTATTGTAACCAATAGAGGTATGTAGTACACAAACTCATAAATAGAAGTTCACAAAAGTTGATATAAAACTATTCGTCGATTTAAATAAATAACTTTTTACTGCACATGTTTTTTTACGAGGAGGAAGCATTGAAAGCCTAACCCCGTGAGCGTGGGACTTTAACCCAAACTAAACCTCCTACCGTCATGTACCGTTCCCCACCCGGTACCACCCTCAAGGATTTCGTCGGGATAATAACACTGTGTGACTGATAAAGTTATAGATCTAATGATGCACAAAAATATGCATACTTAGAATTTTGAATACCCCCTCACAATCTGGACGTAAGGTATAAAAACGCGTTTTTCGTAGTTTGAGCCTTATAAAGTCTCTAAAACAAAAAATTGTGCAACTTCAAAACAATTTTACCTCAATACCTACAACTTTCTTTGTTTATGCATGATTATTGATTAACCAGTATTCTTGAAAAACTACAAAGTGGTGGTTCAGTTAAAGTGATGTGTGATGAGCAGGACCGAAGAAAATAAGCAGGAGCAAAGCTATTTTAAGCGCTTGGATAAACATTAAAACATAACTAAATATGATACCAAATATGCTCGAAAAACAACAAAATATCTAGGTACAGTTTAATGTTTTGTTTTTTATTCAGTTTATTTCAAGGATTGGACGGAATTCGAAATTTTCATATTTTCAGTCAGTGTTGGCAATATGTTAATCTGATTAATGATTAAAAATTAACGATTAAAATGTTAATCGCGATTGACGATTAAACTTAATTAATCGTAATCAACTGAACGATTAATGATTAAATTTTTGTAATCGGCAATCGCTGGCGGCGATTACGATTAATTAATTTTAATCATTAATCGTTAATCCAATTAAAAAGAAAATCTGATTAAGTTGTCTATTTTGTCCGAATTTGAAACCAAACACCATATACTTATTTCAGACGAAATACCTTAGAAGTCTTACAATTGTATTTGTAGGAATTTATCAAGAGAAGTCTTTATTCTGTTTAGTCGCCGTAAAGCAAGGACCGCAATCGTTCTGGTGATTGATTTAACGGTGGTAATTTAACTTAGATCTTTGGTGTCTCCGATTGACTTCACTTGACGATTTTTACCAATAACTCGACTCCAGCGCCACCTTGTAGCTCTTTTTGTGCAATAGTAGATACTGCCCCTACCGTTCTCAATATATTTATATCTCGAATATGTGCCGAATCGGACAATGAGGCAAATCGGTCACGAGACAATCGGGCGATGAGACAAATCGGTCACACTTTCCTTGCCTTGCCCCGTCCATCACATTTTATGGATGGCGGTGAAGTCTTTCTTTTCCCGAGGACATCAACTAACCGGGCAAAGGCACCCTATTAAGGGTTCGGATATTCCAGCCACATACCCCCAAATCATAGTCCTTTATTCGTTTGCCGTAATCGTCATCAAAAGAAGGGGGATATCATCCGAGGCATGGTTTTTTTTCATTGGGTAGGGTTTTAACGTGCAGCTTGTCACATTAGCTCGCTCCAAAACGGGTGTTTGGTCGCTACCCAGGGGATACGTGGATATAAATATCCGGACGAATTGAGCTGCGATTTGAATAGCAAGCAAACAAATCTCTTCTGGCCACTCCCAGGTGAATGGCGAACGCTTTGCTGTACTGGGAAATTTGCCAATCATAGTGATCAAAGGCGAATATCTCAACTAAAACCCGATGTATTTTTTAAATTCATAGCTCCACATACCTGAATACCAAATAGCCAGACAAGACGTTACTCTAAATAAAAAATAAAAACAATTAAACAAGATTTCGTATTTCTCCATTTCTCCAAATTACCGTTATATGGGATGTAGGCGTGGTTATTGTCCGATTTTTTAAATTTTCGGCCATTTGGTATGCTGTATGCTAACAACTGTGCCAAGTTTAGAAGAAATTGGCTCAGCGGTTACCAAGATATACACAAGTAACCATAAGTGGGCGTGGCTACGCCCATTTTCCAAAAATTTATAATATTCTTATTTTTCGTCTAAAAATTATTGTAAATATCAATTTTGAGTGAATAATCTTCAGTAATTACTAAAATATCGCAGTTTTCGTGTTTCTGAAAATTACCGTTATATGGGAGGTAGGCGAGGTTATTGCCCGATTTTCCCCTTTTCAATACCATCCGTCTTACACCCGAAAAAAGTGCACGTACAAAGTTTCGTTAAGATATCTCAATTTTTACTCGAGTTATTGTGTGCACAGACGGACGGACGGACACACAGTCACCACTTAATCGATTTCTCTTTTCATTCTGATCATTTATGTATACATTTGTCTATATCTATCTCGATTCCTTTTGCCTGTTACAAACAACCGTAATGTGAACAAAGTTATAATACCCTTGTGCACAAGTGCGCTCGGGTATAATAAATAAATTTTCCGGATACTACAGTGATACCCAAAGTGGTCCAGGGGTTTACGTTGGCGTGAAAAAATATGGGGGCCCACGAGTTGTAAGTGGGGGGTCCAAGAAAAATCATCTGGTCTCGATAGTAAAGAATCAAATGGTTCCTTGATAGCCTATTTATTTAACTTTAATGTATAGTGCTCTTGACGCACTGGTGAACTTACTTTGTGTCATCACCTTAAAGCCTTAAAGGCCACCTGCAATGCTACATGATAGTACGCCACCATTACCTTTGTTGAAGATATTCTAGAGAGAGAGAGAGTTCCCTGAGGGTAATGCTGGTTTAATTCCAGCACTGAGCCCGCACTTGCACATTGTCGAATCTTAACTGATGGCTCCAAAACTATCTACAGGTACAGCCAAGCTGCATATAAGGCATTGGCTTTATCTAAGTACTTCCAAACAAGTTCGGCAATGCAAGTCTCGACTAAACTATGTTGGTAAAGATAACGTGCTTGCTTTACTCTGGGTGCAGGGCAACTCGGGAGTGCCTGGAAATGAGACATCTGACCCTTTTGCCACAGTTGGCTCAGACCAGGCATTCCTCGATCCGCAACCAGTTATAGCACTCCCCACTTTGGCCATCGAAGCCACCATTAGGAACTGGGTGGATACTTCGCTCAGAATGGCTGCGAGCCATCGCGTGGATGCAGGTGGGCAAAACTCATGTTGCCTTCAATCTCAAAAGGTCTATCTAGGTTTTTCCTCTTACTGAGAAGACGGGACTGCTGACTGGCACAAACACTTGACTGTGGTAGGCGTAAATGACAACTCCATTTTCCCATCCTGCTTTGAAGAGGATGAGACGGTGGAACACTTCTTGAGTTTCTTGCTTGCTTGTTTGCTTATCATGGATTTATCTAGATTCGCTCTTTTGTATTTTTGTCAGTTTCTGAATTTGAAGTTTGGCATAAAAGCTTTGCACCACTTTAAAACTCGGAGTGATAAAAATAAAAATGATGCCATTAACACAAATAAACTATTTGACAAATACATCACACGCAAATTCACGAGTGAGCCGAACATGTGAGGAGTTTATTTCTTGCTCTTAAAAAATATAACTCCTCAGAGCGAGATAGTTCATTCATGACTTTACGAGCTCTGTTTTTTAAAACTTGCAAGGGTATAATCACATTGTTTTATTAAATAAAACACAGGAAAATATTTTATCTGAATGTTTGCCACTCCGATTTTAGTTTTGTACTCACCCGCGATGCAAAATTACATCGTTGTATTTAATCTTCACATTTTTTGATGAGCTTTGGGAATATGTTAGAAATGAGCGTCAGGGGGTCCACCGAAACCAGTAAAGTTTTGAAAGGGGTCTACCAGAAAAATAAGTTTGGGAACCTCTGGTATACTATGTAAGATACCTCTGCAATTTTGAAAGATAAACTAAAAATGTATACATCGCTTTAAGCTGTAATTACCTAAGAACTAAACGTCACGGCTGTTCACCAAACCGGTCTAGATCAATAATCCCAGATTGGTTCTCTCATACAAACTTTCGATGTACAGTTAGACGTAAAGACAAAGTAATAAACAATTGAACTACAAATTTAATTATTAATTTACCGTTCAATCCATTTTTGCTCATTGTCGACTACAGCCAAGTTTTTACCCTTCTTAAATGGAATTACTTTGAAGTTAGCAAGAATAACTTGAAACAGAACCGGATAATCCACATATTCGCATTTTTAATTATGAAAATTTACAAATTATTTTGTTAGTATTGTATTGTTTAGGAAAAACTTAAAAGTTAGGGGGGGGGGGAATCAGTGAGCTAGCATTTCCTGGTACTATTTTTGAATATATAGGGTTTTAAATTTAGTGGGGGCGGCTCGGGCCCCCGCCCCTACCTGGCTACGCCCATGGGTGCGAAACAAAGTGAATCTATATATTATTCTGAAGCAAGGCGCTTATTCCCAGCGATCTACAAGTCGCACAGAGACAAATTATACATCAAATTTAAATGCTCGATCTGAAACTTTGCAAAATATTTCAGATTTAAGATTCATTGAACCATTTTCGAAATACATATATGCGTCGAAAGATTTTAAAATTTTTACATTGAGCAAAGCATTGCTACGTTCATTTCGATAGGCAGCGTCTTAGCGGGACATAAGAGAATGAAAAATTGTTCCATTTATTCGCTTTAGTTTATGCTTTTGTTTCATATCGTTCAAAGCATTGCTACGTTCGTGTGCATGAAGGCAGCGATACAGCGGAAGATCGGCAAAGCAAATAGGTTCTTTACCGTACGCAACGCGGGATCCCGCGGATGCCAAAAACAGCCCAGAAATCATTCCCGTTCTCAACAAAATGGGTAATACGTGTTGCCTGCATTTACTTCGTGCTTTTAAGGAATAGTGAATGGCCTGTTGATGTATTTTCAATCTTTATATACTTAAAATCAAATTTGTGAAACGAAAATTCAATTTCCAAATATTTGCATTTAGGTGACAAAAACAAAAACAACGTGAATCAGCTGTTTCTCAAATTCTGGGCACGAAATGTGGGTGTTTGCGTTCCCGTACTTCTGGATTATGTTCCATTTTTGAGAGCAAGCTTTTCGCTTATTCTCTAATTACCGGATGCGGTACGGATTGTTAGGGAAAGAACCTAATGTTACCTTTGGCTCTATACATATGTACATACACAACGTTGTTGCATATCCATACATTCATACTCAGTATCAACAACAACATCGCTGCAGCGCTGTGCGCTTTATTTTGATTTGAGCATTGTTAATGTTGCTGTTGTAGGTGTTCTAACGTATTATTATTATAGTTTTAACGTATTATTCTCGTTGTTATTTAATTTTGGTTATTTTTTTTTATAAAAGATAGTTCATTCTTAAAAAAAAAACCCCGCGTGAATTGAAGTTTCCAAATTGGTGCAATATAAAAAAAAAATTCAACAAACTTTCATACAAATTTCGACCTTTTCAAAAATTCTAAAAAATAAGTCGTAGTTTTTAGCCATTTGAAACTTTTACTTCATTCTATTTACTAGAAATCAATGGGCTACAAAACTGCATACTCAGTGGCACTCGATTGGTCCATTTGTACAGATTGGTACATTTTTATATTCGGCTATTGGTACAAAACAAAAAAAAAGGGAAATTTTTCTTTTTGATGTCAAAATAGTTTCTTAAAGATTTTTTGGAAAAAATCCCCTCAGATGACAAAACAATTTTCATTCTAATATTTTTCCATTAATTTCGTATAAAAATATGGTTCATTCTACAACAAAAAAAAATAAAAATATAATTCCTAAACTTTGTGCAAAAATCGCGAAAATTCAGCAATTTTTTTCAACTTTTTACTCAGATTTTTTTGAGTATGCAAGTTTGTAGCCCAATCAATTTTATTATAATAATGTGCAAGTTTTAAGTAGCTAGGAATTACCGTTGATTTTTGGTAATTTTGTTTTCACGTAGTCTCTTCCATACAAAAAATTTTTTTTTCGAAAATACTTTATATGGAAGAAATGCAAAAGACCTTCAACAAAAAAAAATATCAAAAATCAACGCGTTTTTTTAATTAACTCCGAACTTGCATTTTTTTTAATAGAATTTAATAGGCTGCAAAACTGCATACTTACTGATTAAAAAGTTGAAAATTTTGATGAAAATTTGCTGGCTTTTCGCGAGTTTTGCACAAAGTTTGGGAATTATATTTTTATGTTTTTTGTTGTTGAATGAACCATATTTTTATACAAAATTGGCGGAAAAATATTAAAATATAAATTGTTGCATATATTGTGAAAAAATTGCTGTGCCAATACTTTGTTCCGGCAGTATACATAATAATATAAAAAAATTGTATCAACAAAAACTGTTTATTAATAAAATAACTAAATTTTTGGAGGTATTTTCAGATCGTAAATATTAATATTTTTGCGAGATATTTTGGTGGAAGTCTTAAAATATAATACATAGATTTTATAATTCCAGTGGAAAAACAGTACCGCTTTTTTTTGTATTGGCAGTGATGCAGTCTACTGTACATAAGTCGGCTATGATTACTCGGCCGTCAATCATAGTAGCACAATGCCGCTAAGTGCATTTTAAAATTTTGAGGTAATAGCCTCATGCGATTATCGATTATGTTTTTTGTTGTTTGTGTGAAATATTTTATTTTTATCAATATTTTTCTTTTAATCAAAATATGTTGAAATAAAAGTGAAAAAAAAATATTTTGCCAGAAGCTCATGACACCGAAAGGGATTGGTATTCCATATGGTATCACAGCGTTACTATTATTGGCATATGTGTGAGGAGGATACTGCGCCTTAGTGGTTTCAACTTAAATAAAAAATTTTGACTTTACAGACTAATTTTGTTTTTCAACGCTCTTTTGCATTGGCCAACGCAGAAGGTCTTATAAGGCGCCGCGAAGTAAGCGGGCATTGGCTAGTAGGTTTATAAAATTTAAAAGTCATACAGGCGCCACCAACTGAAATCTTGACCTGAAAATTTCGGACTTATTCCTTTTATTAAGGTGTCGCTACCTGTGAAAAGGATACGTCGGAAATCCCGCTGGTATAGCCAGTGTTGCCGCCGCTCAAAGAACTTTCTAACCCAGATTAGACGAAAAAGTTACCAAATGTAAGAAAAGTAACCAATTTTTTATTAGATCAACAATTCAGGTCATCACAAATTCTTTTATATAGTACGTATAGACAAATTTTACAAACCAAAGAAAATCAATTTTTATTTGCATTTTTGAAAAGTAAATCCTTTTAAGGCTGAAAATAAATGAAATGCATTCATATATAAGTATATATATATAAATACATATTTTAGAAAATCAGGCTTCCCGTATTAGATGCATATGTATGTTACTATCTTCGTAAACATTGCCAGACTCTAAATTACATTTTTAAATAAGTACATAGGTACACAGTTTCCAAATTCTTTGTAAAATCAAAGAAATACCTAATCAGCGTGAACAACCACATTATATATATTTAAAGATTAAGCTGAAACAATTAAAAATTGGACTTATTGAACTACATCGTCGCTCAGCGCGAAATACCTCGTATACGCCAAACGTAGTACCTCGTATACGCCAAACGTAGAACCGCGTATACGATGGTAAATAAATTTTACAAAAGCACAAAAAACCGATTTTTTCAAAACTGTGGGATGGTATTTTCACTGAACCTACTTGCTATAAGATTATTATTATTAATCTTAACTTAAATTAATAAAATAAGCAGTAATGGAAAAAGAATAACCAAATCCCTTTTTTATTATACACTAGCCAATGCCCGCTTACTTCGCGGCGCCTAATAAGAGCTTTTGCGTTGGCCAATGCAAAAGAGCGTTGAAAAACAAATTTAGTCTGTAAAGTCAAGATTTTTGATTTAAGTTGAAACCACTAAGGCGCAGTATCCTCCTCACACTATTTTATTATATGTATAGATATCTAGATGTAGATATAGATTTCATTTATTTTATCAAATTAATACAATAAAATTTTTCAAACAGGTGGCAGCCCTCCCTAAAAATATTTTCGGCAATAAAATTTCCTAAACCCCTTCAGTTTGATACCCATATTGCAATATTCAATTTATCTTATACATTAAATTAAATGTAAATTTTCAAACAGCTGGCAACTCTAAAATAATATTTTCGGCTGTAAGCCTTCTTCAGTCTCTTTCTTTTGCGCCCATATTGCGATATTCATTTTTTCTTATCAATTTACTTAAACTCCAATTTTCAAACAGGTGGCAACTCTCTAAGTTTTTTCTTCCTATATTTTGAGTTAGACCTCTAGCAATACATCGGTGAAAACTGCATTCAAATCCATGCATTCGTTTTCGAGTGATGCGCGAACAAACATACATACAGACTGACAGACAGACAGACAGACAGACATAAATTCTAAAAATGGTTGATTTGGCTTCTGGTGGTCTAATAGAGACCCCCCACATTAATTTTTCTTTAATATTCATAATGTACAGACATCGACCTGTTACAATTTTATTATGTGTATAGATACATGACGTGGTATTGGATTCCGCATATACGAGGTATTTATATATGTACTATCTAAGTATGTATTCATTTGAAGTAGTCTTTAGCCGACCATGCATATTATGTATTCTGTATATTATAAAACAAATACATACATATGTAAGTAATATTAATACAATTATTCCAAATAGTCTCACTTGGTTTCACTGCTAGGGCTGCCATGGTGCTGCTACGCTCCTCAACCTCGACAAGTGTAGCTGGCCTATGTCTTATAACGAACCTAATTTCAAAGTTTTTTGGAAATACATATTGTGCAAAATAAAACCAAAATTGTGTATTTTTTGCTCACTTATTCATAGAACTGAGCCCGTATAAATTAACTTGAAACACCAATTTTGCGTGGAATTCTAATAATTTTTCGCGGCTTTTTAATGACTCTCGTATTATTCAAATGTCATTTCAGGTACATACTATGTAGGTGTGTGCAAAGAATATAGAAATGGTGTAACTGCGGGGCCGTTTCAAAAACTTGGCGATTAATTCACCGCGATTTATTAAAGACACGAACCGATAGTAGTTGCACCCTCGAACTTTTACATGTTCGATGATTATTATTGGAATAAGTCGAATCTTGAGTTGCCATTTTAATAGTAATAACATTAGTTAAATAACCATATTGAGCATAATAAATGTATTTGATTATACTATTTTTCAAAGATTTAATTATTGTATGTATACAAAAATTAGAAACTACAGTAAATGTTAAAAATAACAAAATGGGAAAGATCTTAACAACTTCACAGGCAAGAAAAAAATAACCAAAATTGGTTAAAAGTAACCAAAACGACAACACTGGGTATAGCTTTTGAGTTTTTGTATAATTATTTTCCTTAATTGAAAAAAAAATAAACCCAATAATTATTATTCAGTACAATCCAAGAAAAAGAAAGTGCCGGTTCCATTTCTCGAAAGGACACAACTGCAACAAACACAAGAAATGATAAGTTGCTTGATTGACAAAGATTTGGTGGGAAGTGTCCTCGACGCAGAGTATCTTATTAAAACCACCGACTTGAGCCTGGAAATTTACATTTTAAGAGACTATTTTCGAAACGTTGATGCCCAGTTATGTATTATCAAAATACTGCGTGAAGAAGGCTTTTTTTGCACTTGAACAGGCTATATCAGAAAAGAAGCAGAAATATATCAAAACTCTTCGTACTTGAGGACGAGTCAAAGCCAACGGGTTACTAGAGTGGATTTTATGTAGCTCTTGCTTGCTTTTTTTCAATCCAAATGTGTTAAAAAAGATAGAAAGAAAGCTACAAAAGTATGGTTTTGCTTAGCATGCATAAAAAAAGGAGGGTAAAATTGATTTTGTGGGATTTCATTGTTAAATATTATTGAATAATAAACAGCTCCTCTATTTGATAGTACATGTTTGAATGAATCGCAAAGCCGTTCAATGACTACGGCTCCAACTAAAGAACTGATTATTCATAAAATAAAATAATTGTTCATACAGATTAGCAATAGTTAAAAAACAATAACTAACTTCGAAAAAATAAAACAAAAGTAAACTAACCTCATCCAGATTAGCAATAGCCTTTTTTAAGAACTACATACTTACATAGTATTACATACAAACATATCTACATATGTATGTACATGTCGAATAGATAACCTGCATAACTTCCGAGTGAATTTTAACCCCTGCCAGTGTGAATTCTTACTGTGGATCTACGGCAAGCAAATATCTTCAGAAAATACGGATCGACGGAAATTTTACCGTGGATCTACGGTAAAAGTTACCGTGGCGCGTGTAAATAGACACTCCCAAAAAAATAACCTCATCAGTTCAACTTCGGTTAGGCCATGCATTGCGAGTGTCGACTATTAGTAGATAAACGAATAATTGTCGATTATCAATTATCCATGGTATTTTGAATGTCGTTTTCTCATACAATAGGTGAGTGTGAATATTTTCTTACGAACAAATAGTTGTAGAAGGATGAGCGCCTAAAAACTATTCACATTCGCTTTTTGAACAAAAAATCGAAATTCACAATACCATGTAAAGTCGATAATCGGATAATGGTAGTTTTTCTACTACTAGTCGACACTCAAAACAAAAAAGTGCATATTTCAAACCGAAATGTTTGTTTTAAATTAAAGCTTTATGGTCTGATTACGCATACTTCGCATAACTTCGCACAACTTCGCATAAACTTCAAACTGTGATTTCGTATGTACTTTGTATGTATTTTGTATGTATTCCATTACCCAGAAATTAGCAGAACTTTTGAGAACTTAGCGATCTGTTGAGTTTAGATTTTGCTTCACATTTTCTTAAGTTACACTTTTAGTGCACTGGTACAAATGGTTGTGCGAAGTTATGCGAAGTATGCATAATCAGACCCTTATGCTTTGGCTAGACGTATATGTTAAAATTTTTTGATTCGGGTGACGCGTTTGGACACGATAACTCATGAGCATTTTAAAAATAACCGAACTGTACCCGAACTGTCTTACTTATGCATTTTTCTATAAACGAAAATTTTATAAAATGAAACTGAAGTAGTTTTCATCTTATATGGATAATTCTTGTCACAAATACATAGTTTCGTGCTTATATTTATGTATGTACATATATGTGACCTGGTCTACGGAAAGGGGGCTTAGGTGTCAAAAAATCAATTTTCACTTTTTGGTTGATTCGGATGGAAGATGAGATGCTTTTTCACGTGGTGAAAAGCAGAAAATCCTAACTTGCTTAGAAGTGTACTAAAAATGTAGAGAAAGAAGAGTAAAAATACGACAAAATATAATTTATTGGTAATGAACAAAATACATTGAATTATAAGCTATAAAGACATGATTATACACTAGAAAAACGTATTATGGGCCAAAAATAATAATGCTGAGTAGTTTATGTATTTTTCTTTGTTGTCGTTTTCCTTGAGATCTTTTTACGTGTTGATCCTGAGGAAGATGGACCTGGTTCCTCGTCTGGTTTGAGAACATCTTCACTAGTTTTTGCCTTCCGTTTCTTCGATGGCAAATCTTTCGGCAATGGAGCCACAATATAGTTTTCATCATCGTTTTCATCATCCTTTTCATGGAAATATTGTCCGTATACGGCACTGAACTCCTCATCAACACTCATGTTTCATTTTATGCGAAATGCGAAGACGATAATCAACAGAAACAGTAAACGTCACTTCTTCAGTGTTACTTTTTTTAGTGTTCCACACAAGCAACTTACACGATGAACTATAATAATATTCCGACCAACAACAACACTTACTGGACCAACAACAACACTTACTGGACGTCCGGCGCGGAGAACAATTAACGAGATAATGAGAAACTGACGAAACGAGTTGCTTACTTTTAACAGCTTTTTCACAGAAAACTAGTTTTCGCACGTAAGCTCCCTTTTCGTAGACCAGGTCACATATATATTTTTCAGAAGCGCCCATCTTTACCAGAAAATTCCGGGAACCCAAAAATTGGAACTGTTACAAGTTGCAGGGCATCATTTTAACTCGACCTCCTCCCTCTTCCATGGATAACGGTACATCGTTTAGAGGTTTAAAAATATTTAGCGTCAGCAATTTGTCATCAAACTGCATTAGATTATATTACGTACTCTATCTTCGGAAAAGCAAAAAATTTTATTTTCAAATTTTCTTTAATATTTTCATCCAACTTCACTGACTTCAAATTTTTTGTTTGGCTTTTTCAGTAGTACGATTTTAGCTAAATGTCATAAACTTGTTAAAAGTCAAGTGGTCGGCAACAACAACGAATGTAAATAAATGAAACTACCTTCTATTTTTGTATCATGGTTGGTGCAGAAACAATTTTTCTTTTCCACTGATTTTTTTAGCAACGGTTGCGCTCAACTGCTGCGCCTTCTGAACCTACCCATTATCGATGTAAAAAACTAAAACGATTTTGTATTTTCGTTTATTGATAAAATTAACGGTAATGTGCAGCCCTGCTTGTATGTACGTACATGTAATAAATAATAATAGATTGGCCCTTACACATATGTATGTTAGTGTTTCGCCGAGCTTCTCCTCCGATATGTGGCGTGCGCCTTGATGTTGTCACACAAAGCGGAGGGACCTACAGTTTTATTCCGACTCCGAACAGCGATTGTATTTTTATGACAAGCTGTTTTTTCATGGAAGAAATGCACTCGGAGGTTAGCCATTGCCTGCCGAGGGACGACCGATGCACAGTGGGGTAATCGACCCTGAAAGTGGAGATCAATTCATACGTACATTTAATTTAAAATATTTTGATGTATTTGTATAGCTAGCACCAAATGAAGTAAAAAAGGCAAATCCGAAAATAGTTTAGAGGGCTTTTTTTACGTAGGTTTTTAAGGCGGTACCAAAGAGCGAGAAAAGTTAAAATTTAGTTTTTACTCCCATAAATATTTTCTATTATTAATGATAATTTGTTAAAATCGTAATCATCATTAATTACAAGTTAAACTCCTCTTATATCATTATAATAATTATCCTCATTATTATCTTCATTACTATTTTCATCATCAACATCTCCCACATCATCACCTTTTTAGGTAATTTTTTATATGATAATGAATACGAATTGTACAAATTTCCTCTTCAACAAATATCTACATGTTTTTGTTAAGCCTAGAAAGCAATTAAGAATATATAACCTTTAATAAAAATAATCATCATCTTCGCTGGCGTCATTGTCATCACTATCAACATCTTCATCATCGCTATAAGGCTGCATAATTAACAACTGTTGTGCTTCTTTCGGCAAATCCTGCAATTTTTTGGGGTAGTTTTCTCATACTTGATACAACAGGGTCGGAACTAATCAAAAGTCTATTGAATATATCTTCATTCGTCTTTTTTCTGTTGCACTTGCGAGAAAAATGTTCTCTGTAGCTCTTAAAACCTTTTTCGCGCCTCTAGAGCTTCTTTTGACAATTGACGTTTATTTTTTATTTTTATTTTGAACACGGAAAACCTGTAGAGGACTCAAGCCAACTTTTGCTTGCTTTAAAAAAACGTTCTTCGTGTCTACAGGACCTATTCCAACGAATTTTAGACTCAGAGATGAAATATCTAATCTTTTCATTAAACTCTTTTAAATTTTCATCAGACGGCCTGATGCGATCTTTCATTTGTCCCGTTAAAACCTAAAATTTATCATTGACTTGATCGCAGCGAGAGTTTTTCATTATTTCATAAAGGCTTTGACGAGTAACCCATATGATATTTGAGCTCGTTCCTATAAAGAAACTAATAATATAATTAGGCCTTTATAGTTATGGTTATTCTCCGTTTACCCGTCTACCTGTAACCATATTAGTTATCATAATATAAATATCTTCACTATCATTATTTCTATTCACTGCACATGACATTCATTCATAGAAATAGCAACACTATAAACAATAACAAAGATTATAATTAACACTAAAAATATGCATCATGTACCATTCTTTACGGTTTCACGTATACCCTATAAACACAAATAGACAAATAAATTACGTCGTTCTAAGCAATTATTGTAAAATTTTGTAAACCCAAATTTTATTTTATGAGTCTAAGCAGATATGTACATAAATGTATACATACTTTCTTTGATACATGCAGGTACTAAAAGTTTCGCCTTTGAAACAAAAACAGTATTTAGCCTACTTTTGATAATAGACGTATGTACCTAATAGTTATGCCTTATGTAGGGTATAAAAAACAATAATTCAGCAAAAAACGAACGTGGACAATAACAATATTACTTTTTTGTATGCTTTGTTCTTAGTTTTCACTTGTTATATTTGGTTTTGTTCTTCATCGAGAATTTCATGTATATTTCACCAACGAGGTTATATTATATAAATCGATATACTGAAAAAGTGCGCAGACATGCCGCAACTTTTTTTTTACAGAATGATACTATAACGTCCAAGGTATATGTAAATGATTACACTTTTGCTTGATCGTACCTACTTCTCAACTATATGTCTACGTATATAGCCAAAAACCCCTTATTTTTACGCTTACGATAAAAAAATTAAATAAAATACTTAGAACCATAGTAAAAGAAAACTAAAATCAATTTGTATTGCCTAAATACCTGAGCAAGAAGGTTCAATTGCCGTTTTTGATGTATCTTTAAAGAAAACTCAGATATAGCTTCGAAATTTGAAATATTTATCACGTTTTTCACTTTGCGCGCACTCAAAGGAAAAAGTCACGACTTTGAGAGTATATTGCAAGAAAACGGTAAATTTTGGGCAAATATTTGATTACATAGTGATGTAGAATTTTATCTACTTTCATTTGGTACTAAACTAGGTCTGTGCGATTAATTGATTACTCAAAATTTTAATTAATCATAAAGTAAATAACTCAATTATTCGCTTAATTGGAAGTTATGATTTGCCAAAGTTCAGTTACGAGTAACCAAGATTTTTGATTAACCAAAAACAAAAATATTTGAGTAATTTGCTTTATGATTAATCAAGATTTCGAGTAAAATGAGTAATCAACATTTCAACTCTTTACATATAAAGTAGTTGAAGTTCCTTGATACTCTCAAAACATCGTTTCTGTTTTCAAAAATTGAAACGAAAAATTTTTTCATATACAGAATGTAAAAAAGAACATAAGCATTTTCCAAAGTAAACTCTTTTAACGAGCAAAATTATTTTTTTTGAGTAATCATATTTCAATTAACTCGATTAATCATCGTTTTGAGTAATCAAAATCTTGATTACTCGAGTAATTGATTAACCGAATAATNTAATCGATATAGGTCCCGGATATCCGGAAATACTCCCGAAGGTCCTAAAAATCCCGAAATTATTCCAGAGAATCCTGAAAACCCCANTACTAAACCCTTCATTGTATTTTGAAATTCATTTTGTGAATTAATTCGCAATATCGACATCAATTACCCCACTGTGAGCTGTTAAGAAAAAACGATTTTTTCTATATTTTTTGCGATGTTGCTTTGACCAGGGCTTGAACCCAGGGACTGCGGAGTGGAAGCGCGTACTGCTTACCACTACACCACAGCGGTATGTACCAGTGATGGGCAAAATTGTATTTACTAAGTATTAAGTACTAAGTTCAAAAGTATTTAGGTATTTTGTGTTGTTGTAAATACCAAAGTACTATTTACTTAGGTATTTAGGAGCTGCTAAATACCCAAGTACTATTTACTTAGGTATTTAGGAGCTGCTAAATACTCAAGTACTATTTACTTAGGTATTTAGGTGGTGCTAAATACTCAAGTAAAAAGTATTTAGGTATTTAGGAGCTATTAGATATTAAAGTAAGAAAAACTTGAGTATTTAGGAGCTGCTAGATACCAAAGTACAAAAAACGAAAGTATTTAGCAGGCGCTAAATACTCTGGTCCAAAGTACTCAGGTACCTTGGGGATGCAAAATATTTTCACTAAAGTACCAAGGTATTTAGTCGATGGCTAAATACTTTCAAACTAAATACTGTATAGTTTAGGAGAAATTTAGAGAATTGACACCTCACCTTACACTCACCTCAACTTACTTTACCACAACTCACTTCACCTCTCCTCAAATCCACTCACCACTCCATAATTTGGGATCTATTTCGGGATTTTAGAGATTCTTCAGACTAAATCAGAATTTTCGAGACTATTTCGGGGTTTTCGGGAATATTTCGGGATTTTCGAAGCTATTTCGTAATTCTTTAGGGATTCCCGGAAACTTTGTTTGAGATTTTGGGATTCTCGGAACTAATATCGGGATTTTCTAGACTACGTCGGGACTATTTACGGATTTTTGGGACTTATTTCGGACTTTCAGGTCTTCTTCGTGTTTTTTGGGACTTTCTAGATTCTCGGAACTAAAATCCGTATTTTGGGGACTAATTTCGGGATTTTTGTAACTTTCGGGATTTTTGGGACTCCGGGACTGTTTTTGGATTTTTGGAACTCATTTTGAATTTTTGGGACTTTCGATACTATTTAGGGTTTGTCGGGAGTAATTTCGGTATTTTTGGGACTTCCGGGTCTATTTCCAGATTTTTGGGACTTTCAGGACTATTTCGGGTTTCTCGGGAATAATTTCAGATTTTCGAGTGTATTTCCAGATTTTTGGGACTATTGGGACTTTGTTTTGGATTTTTGGGACTTTTGGGATTTTTGGGATTAATTTAGGAACTATGGGACTTTCCAAACTATTTAAGGATTTTTGGGACTATCGGGACTATTTCGTAATTGTCGGAGCAGATTTCGGTATTTTTGGGACTAATTTTGGAATTTTTGGGGCTTTCGGGAGAAAATCGATTTTTTGGGTCTTTTTTGGATTTTTGAGACTTTCAAGACCATTTCAGGGTTTTCAAGAGTATTTCGGGATTTTTTGAACTAATTTCGGATTTTTGGGACTTTTTTCATTCTTGGGATTAATTTAGGACTTTTGGGAATTTTGAGAACTAATTCGGGACTTTTGGGACCTATTTCCGGATTTTTGGGATTTTTGGGACTATTTCTCCATTTGTGGACTTTCGTGACCATTTCGAGATTTTTGGGACTTATTTAGGAATTTTGATACTTTAA
>NW_016157981.1:89013-100369 GCF_001687245.7 Rhagoletis zephyria
CAGCTCCTAAATACCTAAGTAAATAGTACTTGGGTATTTAGTCATCTCAAAATACTAAGTATTTGTGTATTTAGTACCCAAAGTGGTACTTTAAGTACAAAAGTATTTAGGTATGCCCATCACTGGTATGTACGTACATACCCTGCAGCAAAATTTAGAGACAGTCTGGCAAAGCTCTAGTCCCGCCCTACAAATTTCCGAACTGTCTCTGAACTACTGCGAAAAGGATGCAGAGCTGGACGGTTGAAACTCATATGTTGATAGTTGCTCTGTTATCAATGTTACTTATCCTGGTCATGTGAAAGCTGACAAAAGATGCTATGCTATATTTTTTCGATTTTCTTAGTCTCTAAAACTAATAGCAAACTGTTTTCGTTTATTTAATGTAATTATCTACATAGTTTATGGGGCAACTGCTAAAATATTTCCAAAAAAGTCATATATACGTACGTATTAAATTGAATGCAAAATATAACCATAAAATTTAGTTAAGCTACACTTAACAGCAAAAAAACACAATTTTTTTATAAATATTCACAATATATTGGGAGTTAACATTTGTTTGTTATTATTTTATATAGAAAATTATCATGCTTAAAACACAATTATATAAACCGTGTTTTAAAACTTTATACAAAACAAAGTTAAATTTAGCGATTTATTATCAAAATTTTTGATCTTTCAATCAGATTTGCAAAAAATAACCGAAAGTGGTAAACAATCTCAATTTGAAATGGGGGTGCTATTGATATGACCGATACTGTACATACGTAAATATATCACTGAGCAGCCGAAATGTGTAGTTATGCAGTGATTTTTTTTTAATTTCCAATATTTTTCGTATTAAACATTTTTCGTTAAGTTTTTACTTAGGTACTATGTTTCATATTCAATAAACCATTTAAACTCAAACTCCTAACTGTGCTGCAAACTTGATAGAACTCTAAAAACTGTCTTCGAATTTCAAACTCTTTAATCAGAGATTTTTTTTATAAATATTTCGAGTATTCTGTTTTGTAGCCCATCAAATTTTAGTGTAGTAAAGTGTAATCTTGCATCTTAAACGAAAATATTTAAATAGGAGAATACCTTCAAGAGCGTACGAAAAAAGTTATAAAAAATCAGCGCGATTAATTATACTAAACTTTAATGGGCTATAGAACTGCATACTTATAAACNAAACACAATTTTTTTATAAATATTCACAATATATTGGGAGTTAACATTTGTTTGTTATTATTTTATATAGAAAATTATCATGCTTAAAACACAATTATATAAACCGTGTTTTAAAACTTTATACAAAACAAAGTTAAATTTAGCGATTTATTATCAAAATTTTTGATCTTTCAATCAGATTTGCAAAAAATAACCGAAAGTGGTAAACAATCTCAATTTGAAATGGGGGTGCTATTGATATGACCGATACTGTACATACGTAAATATATCACTGAGCAGCCGAAATGTGTAGTTATGCAGTAATTTTTTTTTAATTTCCAATATTTTTCGTATTAAACATTTTTCGTTAAGTTTTTACTTAGGTACTATGTTTCATATTCAATAAACCATTTAAACTCAAACTCCTAACTGTGCTGCAAACTTGATAGAACTCTAAAAACTGTCTTCGAATTTCAAACTCTTTAATCAGAGATTTTTTTTATAAATATTTCGAGTATTCTGTTTTGTAGCCCATCAAATTTTAGTGTAGTAAAGTGTAATCTTGCATCTTAAACGAAAATATTTAAATAGGAGAATACCTTCAAGAGCGTACGAAAAAAGTTATAAAAAATCAGCGCGATTAATTATACTAAACTTTAATGGGCTATAGAACTGCATACTTATAAACTCTGATTTAAAATATTAAAGTTTTATAACAGTTTCTAGAATTCTACTAAGATTCCAACAGAGTTAGAAACGTGAATTTATATGTTTATGTGATAATACTTATGAGCCATCTTTAAATAAAAAATTTACGAAAAATATTTAGCATGAAAACCATTTTGAATATTTAAAATACTATATATTCTTAATCCGATGCCGGGGAGTCTATGCATTACCTTTCAATGCATTTAATGCAATTTAACGCTGAATTACCGCAAATAAGCATTCAATATATCACCGTTGTTCTCATTTTTCACACGACTTAGTTTAGATTATAAGTAACACGGGAATAACCATTATAGGTACGTAACAAATATAAATTATATTTAAGAATAACGGTTGCAGAAAATCAAGGAATAACAGAAGCTTTATGTTCCTAATTTTAAAGAACAATTTGCCTCAAAATGTAAATTAGTGTAAAACAAATTGCTATTTAAACATAAAATTGTATGCGTGCTTCTTTAAAGAAAATGCTCTATACTATACTTCTTAGGAACAGCTCAAAACTAACCCCATTTTTTCTAGCCCGGAGGTGACCCTTTTTGAACTTTCTAGGAACCGTTGTTATTTGAACTGTCTCAGAACCACCTAAGCAAGAGTCAGCTCAGAACAAGTTCAAAAGTTCTGCAGAGGGCGACAATCGTCACTTCGTAGGACATCGCCATGTTAAAAAAGACTGTTGAAAGCATTGATTTGGGCTAGATGAAAAACCAGTACCGTCCCTTTTCAGGCTAGCTCAGGGCAAGTTCTGAACCAGTTTGATTTGCTGCAGGGTATGTATCAAGTTAGTAAAGACTTAAAAAAATGCTATTTGGTTTCATACCTTTGCCTTTTATTACTGTCATTAACCAAAAACACATGCATTGTTAGAATCATGCTTCTAAGCATAAAACTGCGTCTCAAGGCGAATTTATATAAGGTGGTGTTGTTTCATCAGCTGTGAGTAGCGTTTGATTGTCAAAATTTTGTATTTCGTTAGTGAGTGAGTGAAAACGTGAGAGTGTTTGTATTTTCTGTCGCCCTTTTTCATTCGGGGAAGAATAGCTGAAATTTGACAAAGGCTCGCTAAAAGCAGAAACAAAATACAAGTAATTGTTGTATTTGTTCAATCGATACCACCTTATATGTATTCGCCTTGCTGCGTCTAATAGAGTAGGATATTGTCTTTTAATTCGGTTGACAAACGGGCTCGATTATTTGCATAAATATCCTTTATTCGTTTCAATTAAAGAAAAGTCTTTCCTACAATCAGACTTAAACAGCATGGCTTACTGGTGTAAAGTAAATCTTATACCCCTAAATCTTAAGAAATGTAAAGTAATGTGCTTCTCGCGAAGAGCTGTTCATCCCTCTTCTTATACAATAGGTAACCATAACCTGGAACAGGTACACAATTTTGTGGACCTTGGTACCACGATGGATCCTAAGCTTAATTTTAATCTTCACATTAATGCGACAGTCTACAAGGCTAAAGGTGAACTTGCATTTGTGAAACGATGGTAAAAAGAATTTTAAACCCTGTTTACAACATTAGTTAGGCCAATTCTGGAATACAGTTCGGTGGTTTGGAATCCAAGGTATCAAATTTACTCAGACAAGATAGAATCAATTCAAAAGTAATTCCCAAATTTCCGGTGGGATTCTCAATATAACCTTCCGCCTTATACATACGAGCTGATTAAAACTTATTAATCTTCCCACACTTGCTAGTCGCTGGCAAATGCTTGGTACAATTTTTATACCCGAGCGCACTTGTGCACAAGGGTATTATAACTTTGGTCACATAACGGTTGTTTGTAACAGGCAAAACGAATCGAGATAGATATAGACAAATGTATACATAAATGATCAGAATGAAAAGAGAAGTCGATTAAGCGGTTACTGTCTGTCCGTCCGTCCGTCCGTCTGTGCACACGATAACTCGAGTCAAAATTGAAATATCTTAACGAAACTTGGTACGTGCACTTATTTCTGTCGTAGGACGGATGGTATTTAAAATGGGCAAAATCGGACCATAACCACGCCTACCTTCCATATAACGGTAATTTTTATAAATACGAAAACTGCGATATTTTAGTAAATACTTAAGATTATGCACTCAAAATATATATTTTCAATAAGTTTTAGACGAAAAATAAGAATATTGTAAATTTTTGGGAAATGGGCGTAGCCACGCCCACTTAAGGTTACATGTGTATATCGTGGCAACCGCTGCTCCAATTTCTTCCAAACTTGGCACGGTTGTTGCTCTTGATATAACACACGAATTTTTTTGAATCGGACAATAACCACGCCCACATCACATATAACGGCAATTTAGAGAAATATGAAATCTTCGATAAATCAGTCAATATTAAAGCTAATTTATTTAAGATTGATGCTTGCAACAATTCTTTACCAAGAAATACGTTTATTATAAAATTTTGGGAAATGGGCGTGGAACCGCCCACTTATGATCACATATATGAATCTCGGTAACCGTTCTACAAATTTGACCAAACTCGATGTGGTTATTGTGCTTGTCACATAGAAGCAAAACGTTGAAAATTATTGACATCGGACTAAAATTACCGACGCTTTTCATATAACAGTAAATTTCAGAAATATTTCGAAATTTAAGGACGCTAATTTACTCAAAATTGATACACCCCGGCTTACCATGTAGCGGTAGCTTTTGGAAAGGTGAAACACATATATTTAATACTTGCGCCGGGTATTTAATGTTCGGCTTCGCCCGAACTTAGATTTTCTTACTTGTTATAGGTAAATTACTGACAGGCTCAATTTCAAGTCCGCTTCTTCTGGGTGAAGTTAGCCTTAGTGTTCTCTCCCGGATATCAAGACTCTTTTGTCCCCTATTTCTGAAAGCTTGTAAAACTAATTTTGAATTGTACGACCCACTCCGTTGCTTATGCCAGTATTTTAACTCTCATTCCAGCACGTTTGGTATATCAGATCCGCTTTACAGTATTAAGAAATCGGTACTCTCCTCTCTCAATAAATGAATTATTAACATAAAGACATAAAATCAGCTGATGAATTTAGTTCTGTAGCTGAACAGTTTTAGATCTCTACACTTAACAAACTACTGCCTGTAATAAGTTAGCTTTGCAAAATTTAAGTAGGTGCGCAACGTACATATCTAGCAGTGTAAACCTAGTATTATTATTGATGCATATGTGAACCTAGTATTATGATTATTACATATGTAAACCAAGAATGATTATTGCATATCCATCATAGACTAATAATAGTATTTATGTACTAAAAGAGTTCAGTTGATCCCCAGCCACACACACTAGCACTGTACAGCCGTCAACCTGTAAATAATGGTATTATAATAAAACTGAACATTCATCAACCAGTAAAAAATATCACTTGTTTCAAATAAGCCAATCGAAGGACAAAGAGCGCTTATTACATGGTGTCAGAGGAAACGCGCTTGCTGACGTCGCGATCATTGCTGGCGTCATCGTGTACGGGTTCTGCGAAGCCAAGTTCATAGCAAATTGAAAGTGTCGACACAACGTGCTCAGCAAATATTGTTCGGAATTATTCAGAACGGTAAATTTAGCACAATTTTTGTCATGTCAAAGGAGCTTCGTGCTTCGTTCGGAACCGTTAGATGTTGCAAATATTGGAATCTCCTGGCCAATATGGAAACAAAAATTTTATGTTTGGCTCAAAGCTACCAAACGTGATGGTGATGATCAGGATGATCAAATTACCGCTTTGCTGTAATAAATTGGCGATGAGGGCATCAACATTTATAATACGAAATTTCCAAATAATGGTACTCCTGATGAAATGTATGGCATTACGCGAAATTCTGATGGTGAGATAACATATCGCCGTACATTACATGAGGTAATCAAAGAGTTTGATGACTATTCCACACCAAAAAGAAATGAATCAATGAAATTCTTCAAGCCCATGGCTATCAAACAAAGTGAGAAGCAAAGATTTGCTGAATTTGAAACTCGATTACGCAAACAAGCATTGTTTTGTGGGCTCAAGTGCATATGTGGAGTTTCTTATGAAGAAAAAATTTTGCGGTGTATGATCACAACAGGTGTAGCGGATCGTAAGCTTCAAACAAAGTTATTAGATGGTACTCACGATACCCTGACGAAGGTGGTGGACACATGCAAATCATTTGAAGCAACGGTAATGCATAAGAATCTTTTGGAAATGCCGAGGACTACTGTCAGTCAGATTGAAGATGATAAAAGGGGCGTTGTAAATATCATCAGTGGTGACACAGATACCAAACATAATAAAACAAAGAAGAAGCGTTTCAATAAGGGTTAATGCTTTAAATGTGGTGCTGATGGTCGTACTCGTCAGCATAAATGCCTATCATCTGTGAATGAAGTCAAATCAGAAGCGGCTGCCAGGGTTAATCAGAGGATTTGGATACATTCATCTAAAGGTACGTTGCGCAGACTGGAGTTTTGCAATAAAAAAGGTGTAGAAAACACGCATATTAGAAAATGATTTTTTAGAGTAAGCACAACGATGAATAAATCTGATGAGCGCTGGATAAAAAAGTATAAAGTAGGGCCAAAGATCGTAGAATTTTTAATGGACACAGGCGCTGCTGTCAATTGTATTCCAATAAGTATTGATAAATCATTAAACATGATGCCCCAAATAATAAAAATAAATTTGAAGATCCTAAGTTGATCGATTACAATAAGCATAAAATAAAAACTTTTGGTAGAGCGTCCATTAAATGTGTTGATTTAAAAACAAAACCTGAACATGAGATTACATTTGTTGTTGTTGAGGGCAAGTGTACTCCCATACTTGGATTAAAGTCTTGTGGTGCACTTGGTCTGATTAGTCGTTCTGAAATCAATGCTTTTTCTTTACCTGATGAATCATTAACATTTATCGAACAGTACAGGGATTTTTTTACTGGCCTTGGTAAATTTCCGGGTAAATCAAAAATATTTTTGAAAGAAGGTTCACAGCCGAAATTTTTCGTATCGTTTTCGAAACCGTTTTCCTCAATCATTGGTGGGCAAATTACAGAGTGAACTTAGGCGAATGGTTAGGGAGAACATAATTTCACCAGTTGCTCACCCTACAGATTGGGTCAATAACCCCTGAACGAGTGCATTAAGCGTGAGCACTTTTTGATCCCCAGGATTGATGATCTTACATCAAAACTTGCTGATGCAAAAATCTTTACTGTTATTGATTTGATTAGTGGGTTTTGGCATATGTCTTTGGACAAGGTATCTTCAGACCTTACGACGTTCATGACTCCATTTGGACGCTACAAATTCAATAGACTTCCTTTTGGCCTTAATTGTGCGCCCGAAATGTTTCAACATCGAATGATTCAATTATTTGGTGACATTGCTGGGGTTCATATCTATTTTGATAATGTTCCCTGCAGGGAAAGCTACTAGTTGTGAACCAGAATTCTACCGGTTTGCGTTTCAGCCGCACTAGTTCACGTTCTATCCTTTTTCAGTGTTAGCGACTGGTATTTTTAACATTGCGATGTCCTACGAGATGTCAATTGTCAGGCTATGCATCAGCATCTACTGCAGGGCAGTAGTCTACACGTGACGCCACAGCCGACATTTGTGAGAAAAGCAATTAATTGCGTTTTATTTTTGGCTTTGGCAATTCAAAGGCAGATGTCGCTGATCGCCTAAGTTCTTCGAAATTGTCGAACTGGTAGGCACATACTAGTTTATGAACTAGTATTTTTTCTAACTGGTTTGGTTTTTCACTGCAGGGGTTATGATAGCTGCATCATCGTATAAAGAGCATGACAGTATAGCGGGGGTAGTTATTCAACGTGCACGCAAATTTAATGTCAAATTCAACTATGAGAAGATTCAATACCGAAAAACGCTA
The DNA here is from genome assembly GCF_001687245.7 of Rhagoletis zephyria. Classification (NCBI taxonomy): domain Eukaryota; kingdom Metazoa; phylum Arthropoda; class Insecta; order Diptera; family Tephritidae; genus Rhagoletis; species Rhagoletis zephyria. The sequence continues at coordinate 96,772 of NW_016157981.1, forward strand.
GTAAAATTTATGGGACATGACATTTCTCACAACTCCATTAGGGCGGGTCGGAAATATTCTTTCTATTGCAGAAATGCCACGACCAAAGAATAAAGCTGGCGTTTTACGTCTTCTTGGTATGCTCAAGTACATTGGGCGATTTGTTCCTAATCTCTCAAAGATTACTGCAGAAGTTCGCAATTTAACTCGAAAGGATGTCAATTTTGAATGGAATCAACGCCATGAGAGTGAGTTCAATAATGTGATTGGTCTGGTTTCTTCTGACATAGTTTTGGCAACATATGATTCCAGGAAGCCAGTAATAGTTCAAACGGATGCATCAAAAGATGGGCTTGGTTGTGTCATTCTTAAAGACGGTAGACCGGTAAGCTTTGCATCTCGTACACTTACGAAAAGTGAACAAAAGTGGGCTCAAATTGAGAAGGAACTACTAGCGATAGTTTTTGCTTGTCAGCGATTCCATCTTTATGGCCGTGAGTTTATGGTCCAAAGTGATCATAAACCATTGGAAACGCTAATCAAGCGTGATATTGATGATGTGACTATGAGGCTTCAACGCATGCTTATGATTTTATTGAAGTATCCACAGATGACTGTGGTTTATACGCCTGGTAAACAGTTGCTTATCGCGGACTGCCTCTCGTGAGCTCAATTGCCTGTAGTGGATGAGCTGGAAGATCTTTCTGGCATTGTTCACACAGCATCTGCATTAATAATGATAACAAGGAATATTATCTCAAGAATTTAAACGAAGACGAGATATATTCCCGCATTAAGAAATACGTTGAACAAGGTTGGCCAAGTTATCATCAACTCGATGATGTGAGTCAACATTTTCATAAGATCAAATATCGCCTTCATGTGGAGGAAAGCTTGCTGCTTTTAGATTTTCGACTTGTTATACCTACAGAAATGCAACGACAAGTAGCAAACTGGCTACATGAATCGCACTTAGGAATTGAAAAGACACTAGCAAGAGCTAGAGAGTTTTTTTATTGGCCTGGTATGAATGAACTGATTAAGGAAAAGGTGAAATCATGCATCATTTGTGAAAAGTTCACACGTAATGTTCAGAAGGAACCAGTAATTCAGGAAAAAGCTAAGTATCCATATCACATTGTTGGCATGGATATTTTTGAGTATGCGAGTCGATACTTTATTTCGGTGTACGACTCCTACTCTAACTATTTGGTGGCAACTTAACTGAAAAATAAGACTGCATCTCAAATTATTGAGTGTCTGAATGCTGTTTTCTTTAAGATTGGTTTCCCAACCGTTATCAGATGCGACAATAGTCCATTTAATTCTCAACTGTTTGAACAATTTGCTTTACAAAATAATATAAAATTTCAATTTTCAAGCCCACGCTACCCACAAAGCAATGGATTGGCTGAAAAAGGAGGGGCGATTGCAAAAAACATATTAAAGCGGCTGTATGAAGCATATGATGTACAGTCATACCAATATCGTATTCTAGAATACAATACCACTCCTGTGGTTAGTATGAATTTATCGCCTGCAGAATTGTTTTTTGGGCGTCGACTAAAGACCGGGATCCCTGTACTGGATGCACTTTTATTTAGGAATAGTCTTGACGAGGATCAGGTTAGGAACAAAATTGATAAAAAAAAGTAAAAACAAGCGTACTATTTTAATCGGCTATCCAAGAAGCAACCTAAATTAAATATGTTCGCCCTAGTTATTTTTAAGAAAGATTCAAAGCAATGGCACTGTGGTACAGTGGTTGGAATCGTTAGTGATAGTTCCTACGTTATTAAGGATACCATGGACAAATTCTTTAGACGTAATCGCCGACATTTGGCAAAAACGCGGAATCAAGACTTTGATCCAAGTGAGTTGTTACTTTAGGACGAAACGTTAACTACTGAAAACACGTCAAAGCAGGCAATAATTGTTCCACCTGTGGGTGAAAGTCCAAATAATCATGAAGATGTTCAAGCAGATAAATCTTCTAAGTCTTTTGATAGCTTTCATAGTTTGTCGTCGGATGAGGAGTTAGATCAGAGGCAAATGAGTGAGTCTTATTCAGATATGCCTCAGCCTATGGTAGATCGGTCTCTACCAGGAGTAACAAGGAGAAGCGGTCGTGTTGTTAGACCACCTAGAAGATATGGTTATGAGGATTAAATAATTACAATTAACAATTTTTGCTTTTCTGCTTCTCAGAAAAAAGGAAGCGTGTAATAAGTTAGCTTTGCAAAATTTAAGTAGATGCGCAACGTACATATCTAGCAGTGTAAACCTAGTATTATTATTATTATCGCATATGTGAACCTAGCATTATGATTATTGCATATGTAAAGCAAGAATTATTATTGCATATCCATCATAGACTAATAATAGTATTTATGTATTAAAAGAGTTCAGTTGATCCTAGGGTTGCCAGACTTTTTATGCACGAAATCAGTACATTTGACTTTTTCATGGCAAAAAATCAGTACTTTTCAGTACAATTTTTTATAAAGCAAAATTATGAATGTAAGTAACAGATAATGCTTTAAAACGCCATAGTACTTGTTTGTTGTTGTAACAATATTGTGGTATAAATAAAATATAGTTCATAATAAATAAAAGTGTTATTCATTTTAACATGAGTGTACACATCATTGTACACAGAAGCCATAAATTATTTTATATGTATGATGACATAATTGAATAGCAATAATGAGATGGTTCAAACTTCAGTATTTAAATAGTCAAAGAATTCTATACATTTCATTTTAAAATTACTTTTAATTTGAAGTTCACTTTAAAAAATTTTAATTAGAAGCCGGTTTCTCTATTTGAGTCAGGAAGAAAATTTTATACTTAGGATCCTCTCGGTTGTTTCGTTTGAGTGTGGTATTGACAAAAAACAAAATTACATGTTTTTTCAAACTGGGGAAAAGTACCACTATCTAAGGAATGCATCTATGTATATTTTCTCATGGCTTAAATTAATTTCTTCTTCGCAAAAACGTTGAAAGACTAACAATTCGCTAAGGAGAATATATAACTCTATGTCTTGTGTGCAAAACTCTTTTACAATGTCAGTAAATTTTGAAAAAAGAATTGCAAGTTATAGCCAAAAGCCATTCGAATATCAAAAATTTGCAGTTATTAAACTGAAAAATATTTTCGAGATAACTAACAACACTCGACAAAAAACGTCATGCTTTTTTTTAATAATTTAAGTTCCATCATGTTATCGGCACTGGTATGTAACGACACGGCGATGTGCCCATAAAACGATTGATCTTTTCGTTGTATTATTTTCTTGGACATATCAAATATCTACCCTGCAGGGAAAGCTACTAGTTGTGAACTAGAATTCTACCGGTTTGCGTTTCAGCCGAACTAGTTCACGTTCTATCCTTTTTCAATGTTAGCGACTGGTATTTTTAACATTGCGATGTCCTACGAGATGTCAATTGTCAGGCTATGCATCAGCATCTACTAGTATAAATACTAGTAGCATCATACCAGTTGATGAGATAGTCTGCCCCCGTGAAAAGCATGTGTGTCTTTTTGCTCGCGACGCTCCAGCAGTCACAATGGCCGGCAGAGAAGAGCACTCGCGTGGTAAGCCTGAGGTCCC
>NW_016157981.1:101227-151066 GCF_001687245.7 Rhagoletis zephyria
TTGTGATGTAGCTTTATTCGAATTGTAATACGCATTTAATTTCACCTTCCGATTAAAATGGATCGATACTTGTGAATTTTAATTGGAGTTTATTCAATATTATCAAAATCACCCTCTACCAACTTAATTTTTACATATTTCGTCTGTTTTCCCTTAATTTGATAAAATACTTCTTCCTAGTTACGACTTAGTTGCAGCTGCAGCCGAAACTAAAATTTAAGTTGGTACTTAGCCAGAAAAGTCGAAACTAAGGCGACTATGAATAGCTTTAGTTGTGACTTAGAATAGTTTCGACTTAGTTGAGTACTAAATATGACTATGAATATGCGCCAATGTTGTTTGCTCACATTTAGTATAAACATACATACATATAGCACCAGTTTATTTCATTTAAAGAAATGACGTGTCGTCCTTTTCCGCTGTGACGATATAAATAGTGCATATATTTAGGCGCTATATTTAACTTCTTCTTGCGGGGCGACAGATACCTCTAGAGTTTTTCTAAGTGTATGTCTTTGATATGATACCTACGACGAGGTTGATATCTAGACTAGGTTTGCCATAAATACCTTTGCTATATTTAAAGTATAAAATGGTGGTCTGGACAAACAACATTGCAAGTTGATAAAAGCGTTGTAAAATGCGCATGAGCATCCGAACAAATGCTCGGAATTTTTGGGAATTAACTCGGATCCGGGGAATTTTCGATGACAACACTGGTAAACGGCCAGCTGTTGTCTTTTGTACAAGTAAGCAAGTACGAATTTCGTGTCCGCGGTAGCCGAGTGGTGAGAGTTGCGGGCTAAAAGCCTGTAGCTGCCAGGTTCGATCCTCGGTTGGAGCGATCTCGAAGTTTTTTTTTTGTTTTTATTTATTTATTTAATTTAATTTTATGTTTATAGGCTAGTCTGATCTTTAAGCTTTGGTGCAAATAAAATTACATTATTCCACTTTTTACCCGACGTTTCGCTAAAACTTTTCTAGCATCTTCAGGGGTATTGTTTATTTATATTTATTGATGAAATGCATCTAGATGCTCTAGGAATATTTCTGCATAAAAACGAAAATTTTGAAAAAATGTCGCTTACGTTATTTTGGCGGTTAGGGCTCGATTTGCATATTAGTCCTCAAAGAACAATTTTCTCAAAAATAAATATTGCAAATTTTCAAGGATATTTAGGGGCGAAATTTTTTGAAACAATCATATATTTTTAATTTCAAAGTCCATTTAAAAACCTTGACATCAGAGAGAAAAACTAAGTACACAGTTTTACTATAATTTACCCATAGTTTAGCGAATATATCAAATTTGTTGTGAGTAAAATTTACTGTCGCACAGTGTAATAGAATACTCCACCACCGTCTATTCTGAAGACTTCGACTTAATATCTGCATTGCAACAATACCTCTCCGAAGCTATGATGTATGATATGATAGATTGGCGCTTACACATATGTTAGTGTTTGGCCGAGCTTCTCCTCCGACTTGTGGCGTGCGCCTTGATGTTTTCACACGAACGGCGATTGTATATTTTTATGAGAAGCTGTTTTTCATGACAGAAATACACACGGAGGTTTGCCATTGCCTGCCGAGGGACGACCGCTGTTAACAAAACACCTTTTTCTATATTTGTTTTGCGATGTTGCTTTGACCAGGGCGTGAACCCAGGTGCTGATGAGTGAAAGCGCGCACTGCTTACCACTACACCACAGCGGCCTCTCCGAAGCTACACTCTAAAAAGAAATTGTGTAAATTTCCTATTCGCGAAATTACATGCTCGATTATTCAACGAATAATTTGTTTAACTTTCGGACTCTTTAGAGTGTAATATAGCTGCTGTGGTGTGCGTAAATTTACTACGAAAGTGTGTAAAAGCTAACAAATACACATCTGCTGTTTGATTTCACCCGTAGGATTATGTAAGGCGGCTACCAAAAAGGATTTTTACACACGAGAATGTGTAAACGAGAAAAGCACATATTCATCGTGTAAATTTACCAAACAATTTAAAAAAGAAATGAAAATATATCTGAATTATAGTCGCATTTTTAAACAGGATTTTAGAGTGTAGCAATTCAAGTACGAATGGTTTTAAGCCAGAGGATGAATTCAAAAACTAAGCCCGGAGTGGCCAAAATAAAACTAAAATATTTTCTTTATATTATTTTTTATTTCTATTTATTAAAAATAATGTGATTACACACCAGCTTTATTTACATTATCTTCCCCATAATCTCATCAAATATTCAGCTCACTCATGGCTTTGTACGTGGAGTATTTGTAAAATAGTTTAATTGTGTTTATGGCATCATTTTTATTTTTATCACTCCGAGTTTTAAAGTGAAGCTTGAAACACATTGGAACCGACGGGCTACGGACCACAGCTGTAAAATTATTTTAACACGTAATCTTATGTAGATAATTATTTTGGCGAAGACACGGCAACACTGCGACTAGCCAAAAATGTAGCTGTGGCCAGATTGGATCTATTTCTCTAGCGACAGATAAGATTCTTCCTCTTCCTTTATGTCAAACTCAAACAATTTCATGTGTCGCTGCCGCGTTCAAAAAAATCATGTCGCCGTCGACAAGGCGTTTAGATTATATCGATAAAACTTTAATGTCGCGTCGTGTGGTGATGTCGTTTTCGATGTGTTCAGAGCTTGAAGCGAAAAATATTTATTACTCACATTTTTAAAACACAAACATTAAAACAACAAAACGGCTAAGCTTTTTACGCCATTCTCTTAACTCAGAATCTGACAATAGAGAAAAGAACGAGTCTAGAAAAATCGATGATAGCAAGCGCAAAAAGTGTTCCACCGTCTCATCCTATTCAAGGCAGGATGGGCAAATGGCCTTGACATTTACGCCTATCACAGTCAGGTGTTTGCCACGTGGAGTGACCAGTCAGCCGTCCAACAAGTTGTCTGCAATGTCGTCCGCTCAGTGAGAGCAAACAACTAGATAGACCTTCTGAGATTGAAGGCAACATGAGTTTTGCCCACCTGCATTCCCTCGATGCCTCCCAGTCAATTAAGAGTATTCACCCAGTTTCTGATGGTTGCTTCGATGGCCAAAAGGGGGTGTGCTAAAACTGGTTGCGGACCGAGGAATGCCTGGTCTGATCCAATTCTGGCCAAATGGTCAGATGTCTCCTTACCAGGTACTCCTGAGTGACCTGGCACCCAGAGTAAAGCAAGCTCGCTATGTTTACCACCATAATTTAGTCGAGATTTGCATTGCCGAACCAGTTTGGAAGTAATTAGAGGGCTGGCCAATGACTTAAGTGCAGCTTGGTTGCCACTGCAAATACGTAACCTCCTTCCCCTCCACCTATGTTCCACCTCAGCCTGGAAGACCGAAGCATATTCAACAACAGAAAAGTGAAGTTTATCGCCATTTCATGCCCAGTTTCATGGCCGGTTTTGGAGCCATCAGTGAAGATTCGAAAATGTGTGAGCCCGGTGTCATTGGTGGAATTAAATCAGCATTCAGTGTCAGGGAAGTCAGCATTATAGAATCTCTTTAACAAAGGTAATGGTGGCGTACTATCCTGTAGCATCGAAAATACGCAAGTGCTTAAATCTCTCTCATAGTGCAGCGAATTAAAATACAGCGGCTCCGCTGGCTTGGCCATGTCGGTCGAATGGACACCGACGCTCCAGCTCTGAAAGTATGCAACTCGAATCCCGCTGGTGGTAGCAGAGGAAGAGGGAGGCCCCCACTGCGATGGAAAAATCATTTGGAGAAGGTCTTGGCTTCACTTGGCGTTTCCAATTGGCGTCAGTTGGCACAGAGGAAAAACGACTGGCGTGCTTTGCTGAACTCGGTCAAAATCGCTTAGGCGGTTACAGCGCCAAAAAAGAAGAAGAAGAAGAAGCTTAAATCTCTACCGCCAGCAATTTCCGCCGCGCTCCACTCAGTGTTATACCAACATCCGGTTCTTTTTAGTCTGCAGGTGGCCTTTAAGGCTTTCCCACGTGTGAAAACACAAAGTGACGGGTAGTGTAGCAGTTAAATATGAGGTTATCGATATTGGTTTATTACTACAGAAACCAGAAAAATATTCGTGGACCCCCATATTTTTTCACGCCAACGTAGGCCTCCGTCGAGTCTCCTGTGGATCGCTGCGGGTCCACCTGGACCACTTTGGGAATCACTGTTTTAAGAGATTTAGCTACGTCTCATTCGTGCCGTGCAGAATGTGGTTCCGAAAATAATACCTTTTTAGGTACTAGTTTTTTCATAAGAGCTTTGAAGTATATTTAGTTTCTGAGTAGTCTGAATTTGGTATCCCCGTGAAACTTATACGGCTGTGTAAAATGACGTTGAGCAATACCGTCAGAATTGCTACTAGTCGAGGTTTCACACAAGGTGACTCCCTTTCGTGTTATTTCTTCAATCTGATGTTGGAGAAGATAACAAGAGCCGCAGAACTGAACCGCTCAGGTACGAAACTTTGCAAGAGCGTACAATTTCTGGCGTATGCCGACGACATCGGCATTATTGTAACAAATAAGGGCTACGTCTGTTCTGCCCTCTCGGAATTAGATAGAGAAGCAAAACGTGTGGGTCTGATGGTGAACGAGGACAAAACGACCCTGTAGGACCTCGGAATAGACTTAGAGCACACCACAAACTAGACTGCAAGTGATTGTAACTAGTCCAAAGTTTGGTCCAAGAACATGCAAAATTCTATTTACATTTAACATTGAATGTCCTAGGCTCGGACCAATTGTCCGCTTCTGCATTACATTGTAACCAATTTTGAGGAAAAAAACAAAATTAAAACTTACGCCAGCTGCGACTCGAACCGGGATTCTCAGATTTTTTAAGCGGATACTCTCTCTACATGCCAACGTCGCACATGAAAATTCGCTGACTAAGTGCCTACATATCAGCAAATCGTTAATTTACCCATTGTCTGCTACTGCATGAAATTGTAACCAATTTTAGAACAAAACTCGTACCTTATGCATTACATTCGGACCACTTTTAGTACAATTCACCTGTTTTACATTACATTGCTTTAAATTTTTGGACTATCTTTGGTCTAGTTACAAAACTACTATACCTACGACTATATTTTTCGAGCAATTGGACCAATCTTTCCTTCAGAGGAAGTATCTCCTGTCATCACACAAACAGTCAGCGCATTCACACCTTGGCACCCACGTCCCTGTATACAGTTATAATTTCGAGAAAGTGGAGAATTACCTTGAGAACCGGTATTAACGCCGATAATAATGTAAGCAACAAAATTCCATGCGGAATCACTCTTGCAAACAAGTTCTACTTCGGGCTGAGTAGGCAATTGAGAAGTAAAGTCCTCTAGCCGTCCAAAAATCTTACTCAATAAGTCACTCACCATGCCTGTTCTGGTTTATTGGGCGGACGCATGGACAATGAAAATGTTGTTCTCAATACTTTGTTAAGAAGCAAAAGTAAATGACATTTACATATAGTATATAAATATAAAGAAAATAGTACAGAAAGAGAAGTCAAATACATGGTTGCATTTAGACGTACTAAGTGGATAGGTAATCTAAGAATATGAGCATGTGCATGTGTGCAAAGTGTCGTTCAATTCACAACACCTTCCCTGAACGACACGTTCGTAATACAAATTTATGTATGTATGCATTTATATAAAATAATTCCTTCTTTAGATTTAACATTTTAAAAGTATTTAAGATTTTAAGAATTTTGTATAAGCATAAACCTTTACAATTTTAAATAAGACCAAATTTCTCTGAAAATAGACGTAGCATTTCTGCAGTCACACCATTAGTGAACATGTCGGCAATCATTTCATTTGTTGAAAGGTACTTCAACTCTATTTCTCTGTCTGTTGTCTTTTGGCCAATGAATTTGGATTTGATTTCGACGTGTTTTGTGTGTGAAGAATGCGAGTTGTTAGTTGCGATTTGTATTGCGCCTTTGTTGTCACATATAAGGTGGTCGTCTTCACCTCCTGTAGGATGAGCTCCTTCTGCAAACGCTTTAACCACATTACCTCTTGTATAGCTGCAACAACGGACATAAATTCAGCCTCAGTTGATGATAAGGCAATCGTTTTCTGTTTTTTTGTTGACCAGGATATAGCACCGGACTGAAATGTCACGACGTAGCCTGTTGTAGAGCGTCGGTCGTCTACATCGCCAGCCCAGTCAGCATCGCAGTATGCTGTAACTATGGTAGTGTCACGTTTCTTGTACTCAATGCCTTTGTTGATGGTTCCCTTGAGGTATCGCATTATCCGTTTCACCGATTCCCAGTGTGTCTTCCCAGGGTTTGTGGCAAACTTGCTTAGGACGTTCACAGCGTAGCAAATGTCAGGTCTAGTAATCTGGGCTGCAAACAATAAATAACCTATAGCTTGCATATACGGGATATTAATCATACGTTGCCTTTCATCCTCATTCTTTGGTGACATATCAGCTGACAGCTTTTGATTGCAATCAATCGGTGTCGCAACCGGATTGCACTCATGCATTCCGAAACGCTCAAGAACTGTAAGAATATATTGAGATTGGTCGATTTTAATACAGTTTTCGTTACTAGAAATTCGGATTCCAAGGATGGATGAGGCCTCGCCCATGTCTTTCATTTTGAACTTATTTGCCAGGCTCTTCTTTACGCATTTAACTTCGTTCATATCGTTCGAAAATATAAGGACGTCGCCTACATATATCGCTATTACTAGGATACTAGAACCGAAACGCTTGTAATAAATACACTGATCGGCCTCACTTCTTATTAGATTCAATTGCAATAGTTCATCGTTTAAAGTTTGGTTCCAGACACGCCCAGACTGTTTAGGACCATATATTGCTTTGTTCAATCTACATACCTTTCCAGAACCGTCGTCAAAACCACTGGGTTGCACCATATACACCTCTTCGCTGAGAACACCATTCAGGTATGCAGACAAGGCATCCATTTGGTGAATGAGCATGTCATATTTCGCCGCAAACGCTAGTAGAAAACGTATGGACTCGTAACGTACTACCGGTGCAAATGTCTGGAAAAAATCGATGCCTTCTTGCTGCGAACACCCTTTTGCTACGAGTCTAGCCTTTCTGCGCAATAATTGCCCATCTGCATCGTATTTCGTCTTATAGACTCATCTACATTGAATGGCTTTCTTGTTGGATGGTAAGTTTTCTAACGTCCACGTACCATTTTCGGTTAAGCTATCTTTTTCATTTTTCATAGCGGCTTCCCATTCCACCTTATTCTCTGATAAAGTCGCTTCCTCAAACGTCTTTGGGTCATTGTAGGCAATTTGCATAGCGCATAAGTTGTAAGATGGTATATGCTTACCGGCAAGTCGTTCGGATCGACGAATCCCAACATCAAGCGAGTTTACATTATCTGCGGAGTATTCGTCATCGATGTCATCTGAACTAGTAGCAATCATCTCCACAGTGTCTTGAAATTCGTCTTAGGAGTCTCCGTCCGCTGAACTAAGTTCTTCGAATGTCATTTCAACGACGTAGGTTCCCTCCCCTGAATTGACATCTGCGTAAGCAGTAATTGTGTCTGGTATGTAGCGGCTGTTATTATAATTTTCTTCGTTTTTAAATTTGTTTTCAAGAAACACAACATCTTTACCTGTAATTATTTCATTATTTTTAGGGTTAAGCAATCGATAAGCTTTGCTTTGTGGGCTATATCCTACCATAATGCATTTCACGGATTTTTCTGCTAGTTTGTGTCTTTTTTCCTTTGGCACGTGCACCATCTCAGTACAGCCAAAGACACGCAAACATTTTAAATTCGGTCTTCTGCCACTCCAAATTTCTTCAGGACAAATTTCGCTTCCCCTGAATGGAATACGGTTGTAATGGAAGCTGCTGTCATAGCAGCATCTGCCCAGAAACGGTGGTTAAGTTTACTGTCAATCAGCATACAGCGTGTACGCTCTACGAGTATGCGGTTCATTCTCTCCGCCACACCGTTCTGCTCGGGGGTATACGGAGTTGTTTTCTGGTGCAGAATGCCGTTTTATTTAATTAAACGATCAAAATGCTTGTTTACGTATTCAGTTCCATTATCTGTACGTAAAATTTTGATTTTTGATGAACGCTGATTTTCGATCATAACTTTGAAGTCTTTAAACTTATCAAATACCTCATACTTGTGTTTGATTGGGTACACAAACACTTTTCGTGAGAAATCATCTATGAACGACAATAAAAATCTTGCACCAAAAAACGATTTGTTTTTCAACGGTCCCAGTACATCAGAATGTACTATTTCGAGCAATTTCGTTGCCCGAGTGCCACTTTCCTTATTTACGTTTCGAGTTTGCTTAGCTTTTAAGCACGTTACACACTGGAAGTCAACATTTTTGCTTATTTCAATATCCGCTGCGAATTTGTTTACACTCTCTAAATTTTTGCTACACACATGGCCCATTCTCCGATGCCACAATTCAAAATTGTTTTTTATTAATAGATATTTTTGCAATTTTGTTTCACCTTGCAGCTTATATAAATCGCTTTCAACAATAGCAGTTGTCATTAGCTGATGCTTTCCATTTCCAGACAACCGGTCAGGTACGAGCATGATTTTTAATTTCGACCAAACTCAAATACATTGTTTGTTGGTCCAAATAATGAGACACGTATTTTTTCTTTTGGCTCGGAAATATTTTTCGGCCGAATTAAACGCGATTTTGTTTTTCAGGCAAAAATCGATTATTCGAATTGACAGTGAGAATGTTTTTTTAAAATGCCCATAACTTTGTCAAAATTTAATAGATTCCAACAATGTTTTTACTCAAATGTCAGTAATTCTTGTCACTTCAAGATAGAATAATATAATTATTGATTTTCATTATTTAAAATTTTTTATTTAACAATAAACAAAAAGTGCAATTTTTTTTTAAATTTAATTTCTCAAAAAGTGTATTTTTTTTCTCTCAAACTTTTTTACCGGGAAAGAGACACTTTGAACTACAATCAATCCAAATCTCTAATAGCGAAGATTTTTTTTTCTGAGTTATGATTTTTATAGAAAATATACGTTTTTGTGGTACATACTAAAATATTCTGATATTGTTTAACTAAATGGAACATATGTATGTAATATATCAGCAAAAAGTACAGCCGTGATCATTTTTTGTGTATCAAATAGATATTAGAACACACTTTCCACCATACAGTTTCGAAATACAAAATCACATTTTCCCGCTTTTTATAATCGTTATAAAATCGTTTTTATAAACATTAAGGAAGCTACCAATTCGTCATCTACTTTTAATCCAGCCGTATTAATCTTAATTGCGGTCATTACCAAATCGTTAATATACAGTACAGTAGTGTGATCTTTTAGCTTAATGTTAACTAGTTGCTTCAATAATTCCACCTTTCTGGTCAACCCAGTGTCTTCATAGGCTTTGATTGGTGCATTCCACGCTTCCTTTGCGTTTGTCGCAGCGGCGATATGACTATAGTTGCTTGGGTCAACCATAAGCGTGATCTCTGCTTGCGCTCGCTCGTCGTTTGCAGCATCTTTGTCGCTAGTGGCTCCTTTTTCTACTATATACCATAAACCTTTCATGACAAGGCAGGACTTCGCTTGCCTCTTCCAGACATCAAAGTTTTCTTTACCACGTAGTCGTTCTATTGAAAAAGTTCCGGAGCCCGGATTTTGCATTTTGCGTCAGTAAGAATATTTTTTATTTTCTTTAAGCGCACGTGTCAGGCCGCCCATAACCTGTTGTTCTCCATACTTTATTAAGAAGCAAAAGTAAATGACAATTACATATAGTATATAAATATAAAGAAAATAGTACAGAAAGAGAATTCAAATACAGGGTTGCATTTAGACGTACTAAGTGGATAGGTAATCTAAGAATATGAGCATGTGTATTGCAAAGTGTCGTTCAATTCACAACAGAAAACTCATGGAGTTTTCGAGAGAAAGACTCTGCGAAAGATTTACGCATTGGCCACGGCAAGTACCGCGGAACGTGCGCTGCATGATACAATAGGGGTATTCTCCAAGTCTTGAACGATGCACGGATTGCAGGAAATGCAAAAATACTCTCCCAAATTCGGAAGGGTACGAGAGCACCCCATTGCAAAGTGGTAGATACATAGGTAGCAAGCTGCGAAATTATGTATCAAATACCATAACAAGAAAATGAAGTGAGCGAGTTGAGAGGAATGAGAGAAATATGTAGCAATTCCAACAACAAAACAGCTAGCACAGAGTCGCATTTATCTCGCTACGCTTTTTTTTTTGCAAAATATGTGCATGGGTCCAGGCGTTGCATACTTTGCAGCGATAGGAAATGTTGTTTCCCATGTATTTTGTTGTTGTGTAAGTTATGCAATTCGTGCTCCGTGCAACGGCTTTGCAAGATTTCGAGAATACCCCTAATGACATGGACATAGTGCAGCGAATCACAATACCACGGCTACGCTGGCTTGGTCATGGCGTACGAATAGACATAAATGCTCCAGCTCTAAAAGTATTCAAGTCGCGTCGCGATGGTGGAAGAGGAAGGCTTCACTGCGATGGAATGACCAAGTGGAGAAGGACTTGGTTTCACTTGGCATTTCCAATAGGTGTCAGTTTGCACAGCAGAGAAACAACTGACAAAAGATTCAGTTGGTTATTTTTATGTAACTTGCGGACTTTAGCTTTCACAAATTATACAGATATGGGAACAATGTACTTTCTCTTAAAACAAAACCATTTGTGTAAATCCTTTTTGGGTACTCGCACTGTTTTAAAGTTTACCGTTTCTCAAGTTCGGCTTCTATATTTCTTTATCTTCACTTTTGCTTTCATTTTAACTAAATCTGGTAACAGTTCATTTGTTTATTTTAAACTCATCACTTTTACTGAAACACCACTTTATAGTTTTTCCAGAATACTGGTAAGCACTGTTGCCAACTTGGAGCTTTTCGCACTGAATTTAGTGCTTTTCTTTATTCAAAACGCGAAAATTTTAGAGTTTAGGGCTTGGTGCATTTTTTGGTGTTTTTTTTTTATTTTGAAGACACCAAATCTGTAAATCTTAACAAAAAAGGGGGGGGGGGCAAATTTTATAACAATCGTAGGTTTTTAAGCCACTTTACAAAAATCTAAACAAAATCATGTAACAGTGGCAATCATGCCAAAATTACATTCGGTAATTCGCCATTGCTGGGAGCAGGAATCGCCCTTTAGTTTGGGCTGAATTTTGTTATATCTTTTCGACTATTCAAAAAAGCAGCAGCATCTCCTAACAGTAAAATTAAAAGGTTCATCCTTTTGAAAAAAATAATAATCAAAATCGGGTGGGATTTGAAGAGTATACAGCTTTTTTCACACAAAAATATTTTTCCCACTATGCGCCAGTGAATACGCACAAATAAGACACATTAAAAAGGAAAATCAAATTTCGTTATGTGTTAGGCAGGTGTTAGGCGGTCAAAAGAATAGTTCTTTATGTTCCTTTAGTTCACAAGATCCTAAGAGACTGCAGTGTAGATTTAAACTACCACATACTTCATTAAAACTTCATTTCTGGTTTTTACTTTCGTTTGATAGGGATTGTAGAAAAAATTAAGCAAAACGAAGAAAATTGTAACATTTTAACAGTTAGGAAAATTAATCAATTATGCTTAGATCTAAGGGAAACGGCAACGCTGGACACAGCTGCAAGTTTGAAAATAAGAACAAGAATCTTAACGTCGCTTGAATAAAATAATTGAATTTATAGAAGACAGAATTAATTCGACCGTCAAGCAAAAAACATTGATTTTTATTAATTTGAACCGGAATCCCTACAATAAAATGTTTCATGCATACAGAGTCCATTAAATACTCCAATAAAAATTTGGTGCTTTTTTCGAGAAAAAACGCGACTTTCTTGGGTTTTAGTGCTTTTTCAAATTCAAAACTTGGCAACGCTGCTGGTAAATCAAAGAAAGGCAAAAATTCAAACTTTTTGTGTGTGACATGCATAAACCAAGAATGTTGTAGGTAGAGAGGTTAAATTGTTTTGAAGTTGCACTTATAAAGGTTACAATGTTTTGCTTTAGAGACTTGCATTAATCAAGGAATTGCATGTATTGAGGGTTGCGGTTACCGTGTACACACTGTACATATTTTTCATCGGGATAAACAGAAATTAAGTTATGAACAAGACTCAACCTATGAAAAAAGCGTTTTTAGACCTTAAGTCCAGATTTGAGGTACTATTCAAAATTGTAAGTATGCATATCTTTTGTGTTTCACTAGATCTATAACTTTAGCAGTCACACAGTGTTATAATCCCGACGAAATCCTTGACGGTGGTACCGAGAGGGGAACAGTACATGACTGTAGGAGCTTTAGTTTGGGTTAAAGTCTCACACTGACGGGGTTAGGTGTTCGATGCTTCCTCCTCGTCAAAACAAAACATACGCAGTAAAAAGTTAACTATTTAAATCGGCGAATAGTTTTATATCAACCTTTGTGAACTTCTGTTTATGTCTTTTTGTACAACATACCTTTATTGATTACAATAATTTTAAGCTATAATGGCTACGGCTATGAACGAGAATAAAGAACTCTACAAAGCTCTCTAAGCCAACAACAAGCACGTCGTGCAAAATTGCCTTCTGCCGTTCTTGCTATGTGTCATGCCTGTATAAAAGCGAAGTAAGGATTTCATGTTTTTAGGACTACAGTACAACCCGCTTAAGTACCTCACGAAAAATTTCAGCTTTTTGAGGTACTTAGTCGGGTTGGGTACTTAAAAGAACCCGCTTAAGTACTTCGATGCGGGTACTTAAGCGAACATATTTTTGATATAGTTACATCTTCTTGTTAACTTACATAAATAAGTCCTTGAATAAAACATGAACATTTAATGAAGTATACGTAATTTAAAACCAAGATCGTAGCATTATTTAAACACGTAAACACATAAAGGAAGACTTCATTAAAAAACAGATAAAGCAATGTTATATCATTTGCACAAGAATTAAATTAGAAAGTCATTGATTATACATATATACAAACAGGGCATATCATTTTGGACGAAATTCAAAATTATATTGTTTGCCACTTATTTTTATTTTTTAATTTTTAAAATTTTTCAATGAAAAAAAATTTGTCCCCTAACATATACCATAGAAACTTGAAATATGAGCTTAAAAATTTCCAGGGAAATGAAAAAAATGCATCTAAATTTCAAACTTGTTTTTCAGAAGTGTTAAAATTTTTTATGAGAATACTGTATACAGCTTTATAGCCTATTTAATTTTAGTGTAATAATGCGAAAGTTTCAAGTGGCTAAAAATTACCGTTGATTTTTTAGAAGGTGTGAGCGCTGCCACTGTATTTCAAAATATGTAAATGTTTGAAGAAATTTAAAAAAAAGCACTTAAAAGGGGAAAATTATAAGTAAAATGGTTAATGGGGTACGAAAAATGTAGGTACTTAGACGGGTTGGGTACTTAAAAGAGGTATTTTCTTCAGAATAAATTAAAAAATTAACGGTGGTGTTGGAAGGCTTCCCTTTTAATGATTCCGCAGTTGCAGTAGGAGATGGTAATGAGCATCGAACACTTCCTTGCCACTGAACTGTCTTGTCCCAAATACGACAACGTAATCTGAAGCATCTCTTCAACGATTTCCCAGAGGACTAAAAATCCTTGAATTTTCACAGCCTTCTCCGTTGTGCGCGGGAAAATACACTGATCTTTTACGTGGGAGTGTAGATGCAGTACACAACCAGTGTTGCCATTTTGGTGCTTTTGGAGCTAGATTTAGCAATTTATTTTTCTATTATGCTCCTAAAATTGGGATTTAGCTCCTAGCTCTTTTTTTTAGCTCGTTTCAAAATTATCTATCTCTTTCTTAGCTCCAGAAAATTTAAGTTGTATTTGGTAATATATTAAAATTAAAAATCTCTAATTTCATTGTACAAGTGTTGACTAAAGTTAATTTGGCTTTAGTGATCTCAGGCTATTTTCAATACCTTCATGTTATTCCATTTCGATTAATACTTTAAAAAATTCTATTCCTAATGCAAATGCCGCGTAAGCAAATGGAAAATGGGCAAATAAGTCGATTAGTTTCTATCACGGGCGCGGAAGCACACAAACTATACCGGGCAGTAATTCGAGCTCCGATAAGCTCATACTGTGTATTCTCTCTCCGGCGGAAATGGTAGAAAAGGAAAAACATACATTTGTATTCACGAGAAAATACAGACTCCACCATAAACCCTTGGACCTATGTAGGTTAAAGAATTCAAAAACTATATAGAAGCAAATCCTTTTTCTGAACGCGCGGATTTTTTTTACCATACTAATTTCACCTTCACGAGAAAAGGAAATAAATCTTTTCAGAAAAAATTTGCGAAAAAATGATTCGTAACCCGTTTTTATGGTCAATTCGAATAGTAGCAACGAATTCAAAATATATTTACCTTATTTTGGTTGTAAAAGTTTTTTTCAGCACTTGCATTTATAAAATTCGTTATTTTTCTTAAAATTGCGGATCTTTTAAAGGCAACATTACTTTAATTTTAAATGTTCTACTTAAAAAAAAATAGCTCTTCATTTTAACTACTATTAGTATTATTTAGCTCTCTTTTCGATCGATTTAGCTCCAAACGAAATTTTTTCTGGCAACATTGTACACAATAGGTCACGTTTTGCATAGATATATAAATATATATAACACAAAGGGGGCTTCTGGCTTGGAAAGATCCCCCCTTCGGCAGTGAAATGAAACTTTTTATTTTTGAATTAATAACTCAATACTATTTTACTCTTCCGATTTATAATTTTTTTATTTCAGACTGATGACAAATTATCTTTTAATGAATATATAAAATTATCGGTTGGTGGATTATGTATTTGAATATTTGCGCAATACACTAGGCCACTTTGCTTAGTTCCCCACAGTGTTGGGAATAAAATTGTTCCTTCAGTACGAAATCCATACAAAAACTGTTCTTTTCGACTGAAATTGTATCGACTTTGTAATTTGCTCATATGCATGCATGCGCATACTAGAGGTTTACGCCGACAGACTTTGCGGCGGCGGCGTGGTCAACTTCAAAAATATTCGGCGGCGGCGGCGACGCCGGCGCTACTGCTCATAAGGTAGATTTCAAAGAGCCATGAGGCTACTAATCTTATCAGATCCGATACTACTACTATTTAAATTTAAAGAAATAAAAAAATTTTTAAAGTTTAGTTATTGGGATAATTTATGTCGCTCTAAATAAATTTTTGCAATAATCTTATCAACCGTTATGTTAATTTACGGAGTTCTTACGATTTTTTGCGGATTACATATTGAAAACAAGGTTAGTCTACTTTTTTTCCAAAAGTTTAACCCATCAACTCGAACCAGAACGGGCCTTCTTGACCCACTGTTGAAAAAAAGGGCTTATAGATGGTTAAAATTTCCACTAAAATAAGAAGCGCCAAATTTTTCTAAGGAGAACCGAATGTAATGAAAAATAATACTAATGTTTACCATAAAGAGGAAACTTTGACCCTGTGTAGAAAACATTGCGATGCGAGGGAGCAAAACCTTCCTGGGGTTTGACCACCACTAAGGAATGCTAAAGTAATTTTCACACAGCCACCTAGTACTTGTATACGTATGTGGGACCCCAGAATAAAATAACTTACGAATNATAACTTACGAATACAAATATTAGCAAAAAATGTGTTTGTTTAAAATATTAAAATATTATCTGGTGTAGCGCGCGGAGCGTTTTCCGTGGCTTTTCAATAACGAAAACAAGTAATTCGATATTAATTTATAATTTTTAAAATTCAATTTTATTAACTTTAGATATTAGCGCTTGTATTTGCTAAGTAAGAAGAATAATAAAATTTTGAAATATATGTACGAAGCGAAGTGTGTAATTTGTCCGGTGGTCTGCGATCCAATGAATTGAGTGGTTTAAGCTGGAGCTATGCTAGCAGCGACGACGACTAAAACGAAGCAGGTGGTGTTGGGAGTGGTGAGAGCTTTCCAGTGTGAGCATAGGAAGCATGTTACGAATGCAATGCGTAAAGGCCTTTGTTCTTGTTTTTAATTCGATGAGTTGACTAGCAGCGAAGAAAACAGTTAGTAGGGGAAATGTTGAGATGAGATAATTGACAGTTGTTTTTCGACGATAAATATGCAGTTACGAAACCAGGGGCGGCGTGAACATAGTTTTTGGTGGGAGCGCGGCCATCCTCCCCCCTTGAAAGCTATGCTTTCAATCGGTTTCTGCAGTTGGTGAAAATTCGGTTGGAAGTTTGCATACCTTAGTGATAGAGCGCTTATATATTCCCTCTGCGGTCTTTACTTGTACCACTCTTACTCTGCCATCCTCACCTGGCATGACGTCGATGATGCGGGCTATCGGCCACTTTAGTGGTGGTGCCAGGTCATCTTTAAGTAATACTAAATCATTTACCTTCAGATTGGGTTGTGCTGATTGCCATTTGCATCTGGTCTGCAGCTCCTTCAAATAATCCGGCTGCCATCGTTGCCAAAATTGCACTTGGATCCACTGGACAATTTTATATCGCTTTAGGAGGCTGAGTTGAGCAGATTCTGGTGGTGGTTCGGGGATAGCGGTGAGGGTACGCCCTATCAAAAAGTGTGCAGGGGTGAGTGGTTGGAGATCGTTAGGATCCGACGATATCGGTATCAACGGGCGACTATTTACCATTGCTTCCGCTTGACATACTACTGTATGAAGTTCATCATATGAGAGTATGTGGTTTCCAATTGACCGGCGTAGATAATGTTTTGCATTTTTCACCGCGCTCTCCCACAGACCACCGAAATGTGGTGATCGGGGTGGGATAAACTTCCACAGTATTCCTTCTTCACGGCAAAAGTTTTCTACCGAGTTGATGTGCTGCTGTGTAACGAATGCTTCAAGCAGATGTCGTAACTCACGGCTTGCCCCGAGAAAATTAGTTGCATTATCGGAGTAGATAAGCCGACATCGTCCTCGCCGAGCCACAAATCGTTTAAGTGCAGCGATGAATGCTGCCGTTGATAAATCAGGCACTACCTCTAAGTGAATAGCCTTGGTGCTAAAACAGATGAAAACTGCAATATACACTTTTATTGCAGCCCTGCCTCTGATTTTCTGAGTCATTAACACGGGGCCACAATAGTCAATGCCTGTAGTCTCAAATGGGTGTGATGGACTGATGCGTTGCGAAGGTAGTGCCCCCATTATTTGCTCAGTGACAACAGGGCGAAGGCGATAACAAATTATGCAGTGGTGGATTACTTGCCTGATGACCTTTCTTGCGTTGAGTATCCAAAATTTGTCACGAAGAATATTTTGCAATGTTTGAGCGCCTGCATGAAGATGTTGCCGATGATAGTAAGTGATGAGAGTGTGAATGAAAGGGTGAGCATGGGGCAGCACGATGGGGTGTTTGGCGTTGAAAGCTAACGTAGAATTTTTTATTCTGCCGCCGACTCGAATTAGTTGATTGTGCAAAAATGGTGCGAGCTGTAAAAGCCTTGACGATCGATGAAGGGGTAAATTTTTTAACATCCTTTGGTACTCGTCACGAAAATACAATAGCTGAATATTTTTGCAGACCATTTCTAACGTTGCCTCTATTTCGCCGGATGTAATCATCAATCCCCGCTTGCGTTGAATGATCCACCTCACGTACGTAAATATCCGAAGAAATTTTTGGAAGTTGGTTATGTGTTTGTGAGAGGCGATCATATCATATTGTTCCTTTGCAACCAATGCGAATCGTTGACATCGCTGTTCAGGTATGTCAGAAGGTATATCAAACGATGAACGTGGCCAATGCTCTTGAGGCAACAGTAAAAATTTTGGCCCATGAAACCATAAAGAATTGGCGATTATGTCATGAGCCGATGCTCCTCTTGAAACGACGTCAGCAGGATTGTCGGCTGATGTTACATGGTGCCACTTGAATTGTGATGTTAATTGTTGAATTCTGGTTACTCTGTTCACAACGAATACTGTCCAACGCGACGGCTCTCCCTTGATCCAGGATAGCGCGATGGTCGAGTCTGACCAGCAATGAATGGCTTCAGGATTTGGTGAAAATATGTCAATAATTGATTTTAGCAGTTCCGCCAGCAGCAATGTAGCGCACAATTCAAGTCGAGGTAAGCTAACTTCCTTCTTTGGAGCTACACGAGACTTAGCGGACAGCAACGATGACGTCGTACCATTAGAATCGCGTGTGACCATGTAGATGCAGGCGCCGTAAGCCTTCGTGCTGGCATCTGCAAAGGCATGAATTTCAGTAGCGGTGTTGAAAGGTACATACCTTGGAATTTGGATTTTTTGAACCAGAGATAGCTGCCGACGAAAATCTTGCCATTGGGTGTAAACATCTTGTGGGACACTTTCATCCCAATCTAGTTTCAGTGCCCATAGATGCTGCATTAATATTTTGCATGAAACTATTATAGGGTTCAATAATCCAAGTGGATCGAAGAAGCTTGCAATTTGGGATAAAATCGCTCTTTTTGTTGTTTTCGAAGACGACGATGATTCGGTGTAGCTGAACACGAAGTTATCGCTCGATGGTGACCATTTCAACCCAAGTGTTTTAATGTAGTCTACGTCACCGAGTTGTACGATTTCTTCACGGTCAGCTTGAGGAATGTCAGAGATGATGGAATTGTCATTAGTGGCGAATTTTCGTAGGGGAAAGCCCCCATGTTTAAGCAACTCAACAACTTGCTGTTTAATTTCGACGACTTCATCAGTGGTAGCGCCACCTGTCATGAGATTATCGACGTAAAAATCTCTGAGCGTAACAACTGAACCAATTGGTAGCGATTTTGCCTCGTCCTTTGCCAACTGTTGTAGAGCCTTTGTGGCGAGATATGGTGCGCTGCTTGTACCATATGTGACGGTCTGCAGCTTGTACACTTGCACAGAAGTGTTCGGTGATTCTCGCCACAAAATGCACTGCCAAGGAGAGTCAGCTGAGTTCATTTGTACCTGGCGGTACATTTTAGCGATGTCAGCCATTAACACGTATTTGTAAGCTCTAAAGCGAAGCAGGATTGTGAAAATATCGTCCTGTAGCGTCGGACCGACGAGCAATATGTCGTTCAAAGACTTCCCATTCGAAGTTCGGCACGACGCATCGAAGACCACACGGAGTTTTGTGGTGCTGCTGTCCGCCTTTGTGACGCAGTGGTGGGGGATAAAATTACGAGCCTCTTCGGGGTTATTAAGCAGTGTCATATGCCCCATGTTAATATATTCGTTGATAAATTCACGATATGTGTTGGCGAGTGCGGGATTGCGAGAAAATGTATACTCAAGAGATACCAACCTTTTGAAAGCCGCGTCATATGACTGCCCTAGGTTGCTGGGGTCTTCTTTAAACGGTAAGCGAACGATGAATTGGTTGGTTTTTGGACATCTGGTTGTGGTTGTTTCGAAGAAATCTTCACATGCTTGCTCCTCTGGCGAAACTGACGTTAATGAATTGGTGTGGTGTTCTTCCAATGCCCAAAAGGTTTGCAACGAGAACTGGTTCTTCGGACATGGTGAGAAATGCCATATAGGCCGATGATTTATTCAACGATGAGGTTTTTGGTGATGAAGCTATTGGTGCAGATGAGTTAGCGATGCCAGAAACTATCCAACCGAGTTTAGTTTTCTGCAGAACCGGCGAATTGTTGCGCAGCTTGATTTGACCGACGAGAAGCAAATCATAAAACAACGCTGCTCCAATAAGACAATCGATCGTTGCTGGCTCGTAGAACTGTTCATCTGCCAAATTTATGTTGTTAGGCAAATTCCATTTCTCAATGCTGACACGATTGCTGGGTTGACACGAAGTTATTGTCGGTATGATGACCGCTTCCAAAGTCGACGAAAATGCTGTATGGCGCGATTTTAGTACAACACAGCATACTTGCTGCGTTTTCGTTGTTGTAGATCCAATGCCCGTTACCTCTATGCTGCGCTTTTTGCGCGGTAACCGAAGATGCTGTGCAATTCTTTCGGTGACAAAATGGAGCTGAGAACCTGAGTCCAACAACACACGTGCCATGAGAGAGCTTCCCGCAGTGTNGCCGAAGATGTTGTGCAATTCTTTCGGTGACAAAATGGAGCTGAGAACCTGAGTCCAACAACACACGTGCGATGAGAGAGCTTCCCGCAGTGTTACATAAACGAACTAGAGCTGTAGCGAGAATGACTTCACCTGTAACGATACCAGCCTGTAGCGTTGTTGACTTCTCAGCCTTCCCATCTTCCATTTTGTTGTTGTCGTCTGCCTTGCTACCATATGTGCGATGCAGCAAGGTGTGGTGGCTCGCACGACAGTGCTGGCACCGACGAAGTGATGGGCATTGATTCGACGAGTGGTTAAAACCAAAGCAATTGAGACATAATTTTAACCGTTTAATCAAATTGTACCGCTCAAGAGGATCCATTTTCATGAACTTCACACAATTGAATGCATTATGATATGACCTTGTTTCACAAAGTGGACATTTCGACGATGCAGTTGTGGTGGTGAAAGAGAGCTGTTTCGATGAATATGGTTTCGATGTATGATTTTTGTGACTGGCGGAACCATCTGAGCTTGATTGATTGGCTTCGATGATATTGAACGTTTGGCATCGGCGTTCGAGAAAATCTGCCAAATCGTTCCATGTTGGAAGCTGCAAGGTGGTTACTGACTTTCGATCAAATTTAGCAGCCACTTCTTCTTCCCATTTGCTTCGCGTATTTTCGTCTAGCTTAGACGTTACCAGGTGAAGAATTATTCCATCAGCAATTTGAATGGTGGTCGCCAGCGATTGCATGGCGCGCAGATTAGCATTAATGCTATCGATGAATTCGCGTAGACTTGACACACTCGGCTTGGTGACCTTTTGCACATCAAAAATTGTTGATAAATGCGATTGAAATATAAACCGCTTGTTGTCAAATCTACCCACGGTGAGATCAATCGCCCTTTGATAATTGGCTGGTGTAACTTCTAATGACTGAATTAGCCGTGCCGCGCCGTCTGTGAGACATAAGCGCAAATACTGAAATCTCTCGATGTCAGTTAAATCAGCATTATTATGAACCAATGCGAGGAACATATTATAAAAATCTAACCAGTCTGTGTGGCGCCCACTAAATTTAGATAGTTGTAATTTTGGCAGGTTTACTTTGCGATGAATTTGCGAAGAGTTCATGCGGGTGCTGCTTAGGTGATCAAAATTTGGCGCCACTAGTCTACTGGTGATTGCGCTTTTTATGGTGAAATACGCCGATTCAAATTCTACTCGATGATTGAAGCCAAACTGCGACTCGTCTAATTCTTCTAACGCGGACTGTATTTTTTTGAAAGTGTTGTACTGTCGCTCTAACATGTCCGCTTTGACCTTCAACTCTGACTCGGACATATTGGGGAATTCGGAGATTTCATTGCGTGTACTTTGAAGGCGACTCCACAAATGTTCTCGTTGCATAACCTTTACTCGGATGTTACTCGCACCAGTGTCTTGATTTGGAGGAGTTTGGTCCATGTCCAATGTGATGTTATCCAAATTACCGAGCATTATCACGTGTTTTATTCCTTTTCGAAGAAAAAATTAAGCTGAAAATCCGGCTCGAAGGACCTTCTGGTGTAGCGCGCGGTGCGTTTTCCGTGGCTTTTCAATAACGAAAACAAGTAATTCGATATTAATTTATAATTTTTAAAATTCAATTTTATTAACTTTAGATATTAGCGCTTGTATTTGCTAAGTAAGAAAAATAATAAATTTTGAAATATATGTACGAAGCGAAGTGTGTAATTTGTCCGGTGGTCTGCGATCCAATGAATTGAGTGGTTTTAGCTGGAGCTATGCTAGCAGCGACGACGACTAAAACGAAGCAGGTGGTGTTGGTGGTGGTGAGAGCTTTCCAGTGTGAGCATAGGAAGCATGTTACGAATGCAATGCGTAAAGACCTTTGTTCTTGTTTTTAATTCGATGAGTTGACTACCAGCGAAGAAAACAATTAGTAGGGGAAATGTTGAGATGAGATAATTGACAGTTGTTTTTCGATGATAAATATGCAGTTACGAAACCAGGGGCGGCGTGAACATAGTTTTTGGTGGGAGCGCTGCCATTATCTTTGTTTTATCTCCAATAATTGAGGAGCTAGATGCAAAGAGGACGCTTCTATTAAAACTGCTTTCTGAGATATTGGCGTTAAAGTTTTTGATGTGTTATAACTTCCTTGTTGTTGTAGTAGGTTTATAAAAAAGTATTATTGTTGTAGGATTGAAAATAATTGTCGACTGCGGAAAAAAATCGATAGATTACCAGTATTCGACCCCAATTTAACTGTAATAAACGCTTTCGTCGAAAAATATGTTACCTATGTTTTTTCTGAGTTACTTTTTGTTGGAAAAAGAAAGGAGATCATGTTCTTGTCCAGTGGCCCAAATTATGTAAAAAAAACTTATTTAAAAGTGTAATTTTTATTTCGTAAAATTGTGTTTTTATACAGGTAGTATTTAGTTCCTCCAAACGATGTATTCAATGTACATATGTACATCATGAAATTTTGTACAAAATTCGTAACTCGGCGGCGGCGCGTGAGGAATGACACAAATCGGCGGCGGCGGCGGCGTGGCTCGGCGGCGTATACCTCTAATGCATACATAGATTCCCTTCAAGACCAATGATTTGATGGTATTCACGGGAAAGTTTATGTAGGTACATTTACATATTTTACACTTCTAACATAAATGTCAAGGCAGATATTTTAAGATACACTTCTTAACAAACAAATTTTTTTAGGTTATTATGAATGGATAAAAGAAAAGAGACATCTTCTTGAATTCAGTACTAAAACTTGACATTTCAAGTGCTTATCAAAACTTTATACATTTAACTAGATTCGCCATTTATCTTAAAATTATATAATTTTCATTATTTGTTTATAAAATGCAGTTTACACTTTAACAAAACCCGTATAGATCCAAAGTTTAATCTTTGCGCAACATTAAAAAAATCAACAAACTTTCGCAAAGCTTTTTAATTAGATTTCCTAGAAATACATGTTTTGAGTATGCAGTTTTGTAGCCTATCAATTCAAATAAAGCGCAAGTTAAAATACATACTTATCGTTGATTTTTAATATATTTTTTTTTTTTGATGAAGGCGTTGCTCATTTTCTTCATTAAAAAAAATCGTCGAACATACTTAGGAAGAAAATTACCGACATCGTCAAAAATGAGCCATACGTCAATTGTAAATCGCAGCTACTTTAAATTTGCACTTTATTAGACTAAAATTGAATGAGCTAAAAAAACTGCAAAATATTAAGAGATAAAATTGAAATAGAAAGTTCGAAATTTTTACGAAAGTTTGTCGATTTTTTTTAATGTTGTTCAAAGATTAAACTTATTTTCATTTAGTGTTTGTTAAGGAATAAACTATATTTTTATAGACAAATAATTAAAATTAAAATATAATAAAATAAATAGTCAAATCTAGTCAACATGTGAGTGTCGTAAAGTTATGATATTTAAGAACATCTCTTTCTTAATTAACGATGACACTGTTTCTATATGAAGCTGATTTCGACATTTTCTTTCATATTCTTCCAAAACTTGCCAAGGAATGTGATATAATGGTACGTTCATAACCTTTTTTCAAAACTTATAAAGGCAAAACCTAGAAGGCGAAGACAAAAAGAGAATAAAAAAAATTTCAGCAGTGAATTTTCAGATTTTTAAAACGGTATATTAGTAATTGAATTTTTTAAATTTAAATAAAAAATATATAACGGTAAAACTGGCACATACATAAATATATGAAAGAATGCACTCAGGCGACGCCTCTAGCTATTGTGTGTCACAGATTTAAGTTATCGAGGGAAATTTTTTTTCAACCCCCCAAAGCCAAATACTGGCTACGCCACTGGGCAGGAGTATGAGGTGTATAAATTTTCTCCAACTCGAATTTGGATCGTTTATGAGACAGGGGTTTCTCTTGTACAAAGTAAGCAGCCGAAAATTTTAGTTTCAAAAGGCAAAAGCCAAATTGCATGCATGACATCAGCAGAAAGATCGCTTATAACAATTGTAAGCTGTATGAGTGCAGGCGGTGCCTTTGTGCCACCAGTCTTCGTTTTTCCCAGGAAAAAAAATTTCCCCGCTGTTAATGATTCCGATTCTGCTTGCCACATATCTGGATGGATACAATTCTGATATTTTCCATGTGGTTTGATCATTTTTTGTGGTTCACAAATCCGTCACAGGAGAACCCAATTCTGCTTATGTTAAACGGTCACTACAGTTATGAGCGAAATATCGAAGTTCTGGCTAAAGCTCTATCTTTGCCGCCGCATTGTACACACAAAATGCAAACCTTAGATAAAGCCTTTATGGGTCCTCTTAAAACCTACTACAATGATGAGATAAGAAGGTTCATGCCAGAACAAGGCCAAAAAGTGACACAATTTGATGTCGTAGAACTATTTGCAAAAGCTTATGTTAGAGTTCAAACGGCACAAATAGCAATTAATGGGTTCAAATGCACTGGTATTTATCCATTACACCATGGGAGATCTCACCACCGCCTAAGCTGAAACAGACTACCAGCTGCAGAGGTAAAGGATCAGAAGCAACAGTACTAACAACATCATAATAAAGCATCTTCGGAGGAAAGCATAAAAAATATTGAAGCGGATGAGGAAGCCAAAACGTGGATACTATGCTTGCAATGCGACTTAGTATGGGCGCATAGCAAATGTTTTTACTAAACGGCAAGCAATATTTCTCTGCGAGGCTTGTGAATAAATTTGGAAATGCATATGCATGTATAAACCCATATAATAATTTGAACTTTTGTACTCCAATTTGCGTACTTGACTGTATTTTATTTTGTTTATTCTTTGTGAATTCTGTTAAAAAATTAAATATGTATCTATTTTGTTTAAATGAAGTATCTAGAAATCTTTTAACGAATTTTTCTTATTAATTTAAATATTAAAAAATAATTGTTTCTTTAAGGAGAGCTTGTGGGTAATGTGATATGGTATATCACTTTGACCGATGGGGTATATCACATTACCCCCCTATTTTGAAAACCCGACTGTTTGGATTATTTGTGGTTTTAATGAAATATCTTCCGAAATGATTGTTATAAAGGAACATGATCTTAGAATATGCTGCACAATGCATCTATTAATTAAATTGCATGGTTAAATGAAGGTTTACCTTAAAAAAATTTAATTAATAGTCGAAAAACGTATACCTATTTCACAATACCCTAACTTACTCTATATAAATGTATGTGATATAATAAAAATAAAATTTAAATATCATATTCGAAAATTCATGATTTTAAATCTAAAAATTATCACCTTATTATTTCATTTGAACATGCGCATTTTCAAATAACGAATCGATTTTAAAATGCGTGTATTAAAAAACAAAAATACAGATTTTAGAGGTTGAATTGAAAATTTTAGTTCTCANTCTTATTATTTCATTTGAACATGCGCATTTTCAAATAACGAATCGATTTTAAAATGCGTGTATTAAAAACAAAAATACAGATTTTAGAGGTTGAATTGAAAATTTTAGTTCTCACGACTAAAATAAATATTGTAGGTGCAAAACCTGGGTCAAAACGTTTTTAAAAGTAAAACGCTCCATACAAATTTGAAAATGAAAATTTCTCTGTGTACTGAGTGCCATACACATATTTATAAGAGCGTCGCGCTTCCGCTTGACAGCTAGTTTTTTTCTAACCGGTATTTGTTGTTGACCGCTGTAGCTAAAGGGTTATATACAACTTGCTACAAGGGACGCGATGAATCGCCAAATGAAATGAGACATGTCAAAACTGGGCACTTGGTAAATCACCTGAAATCTTTGTCAGATTATTTTTCGGATGGTAGTAGTAATATCGGTTTGGTTCAAAATCCATTTACGGAGCATTCATAGATCATCAGAGTACTTCGACATTGAAACACACATTTGAATCTATGTCTCTGAAAGACTTTGGGTTAGTGTTAAGAGTAACAACCCGATTCTGTGCACTTGATAAATTGAAAATCTTTATAATTTGTCATTTTATTATTATTTATCAAGGATTGGTATTCTAGCACAGAAATCAAAAGCTCTTTTCTTGATAAATTATCAAGATTGAGAATGCTATTGACAAATTGAAATTTCATGTGAAATGTATAAATTTTGTATATTAATAAATTTGTTTCTAACAATTAAATACTCCATGTGCCGGCATTTGAACCTGCGACACACGGAATTATAGTCGACATCTCTACCTACTCGGCTACGGCAGTCAAAAGCTTTTTTGCGTTTAAATTCATATTTTTCATATGTGATAATGAAATCAGTTCCTCTCATGTGGAAATCAGTTCCACTCATGTGGAAATCAAACAGCTTTTTGTTTTATAAATATTTACACAGGATGCGAAGGAAGCTTTTACTTGAAAAAAATCTTGATAAAACTTCTTTACAAAAAATGTATCAAGAAAACACAGAATTGGGCGGTAAATATCATGAAGTCGTTACAAAGCAAGAATGCATGACCCAAAAATACAAGATCACGCCTTCTTCTTAGTAGCCCGTTATAATCGCATTTAGGAAAAAAATTGGGCGACTTTGACATGACCGTTTATTTACATTTGTTCGTTGTTTACAATTTGGTGGTGGCTTTTTACTGCAATTTTCTTAATTTCGCTTGTGACAACGTGTGCACACATAAGATAAAGGATAATTTAAAACAACGACATGATTTATAGAAGAATTTGCATAATAAAAATGATTATTCATNATTGGGCGACTTTGACATGACCGTTTATTTACATTTGTTCGTTGTTTACAATTTGGTGGTGGCTTTTTACTGCAATTTTCTTAATTTCGCTTGTGACAACGTGTGCACACATAAGATAAAGGATAATTTAAAACAACGACATGATTTATAGAAGAATTTGCATAATAAAAATGATTATTCATGCGTTCAACAATTGCGCGTTTTTTTTTTTGTTCTCTTCGTTGTTTACTTCTTACAATAAAGATGGCGTCGAGATTTCGAAAGCTAGAAAATAACTTTTTTCTTTCTTTCGGGAAGGCGTGATCTTGTGTCTTTCGTTCATGGCAAGAATGATAGAATACAAGATTGCGCCCATGAGAGAGGATTTTTGAGCGTATTTTTGCGTGACGTCATCTTGGTGCAATTGCGAGAGAAAAATGCCAAAACGCTAAGGAAAATATGTAAACAAGGCGGAAAAATGTGTTAATATCGATATTAAAGGGTCCAATTTTGCAGGAATTAATAAATATACGCAGTTTGATTAAATAGGTAAGTACGATTTTGAGCACGTGCCGGATGTTGAAAAAGGCATGAAGTTATATGTATGTAGATATGTACATAAAAAAACTAACTTATATCGCACGCTTGCCTTTTTCCTTTCAGCTTTTACACTGCCACTGCAGACTTCATTTTGCCTTATAATGTTTCAATAGTTGTGTAAAGCTACGCAGAAATATTAACGCACAAATAGTTAAACTAGAAATGTTTAGTTATTTGCCCACTGTTTTGGGGTAGTGCGCGGAGGGGGAGGGGGTGTGGGTAGGGTTTCCAACCGTACTATAATATATAGTATTGTACTATTTTTCCGGTCGGCGTACTATATACTGTTGGAAAAAAATATATTACGCAAAAATAATATATTTCTTCAATTATAAATATATTTCAGTAATTCGCACGAAAAAATGTGTATTAAAATGGATGACCTTTATACTGAAATAACAATATTAAATGAAATATTCTTTAAAGTAAAAGGTCATTGTGAGTTTATAATCAAAAAAGGTTATAATCAAAAAAGTTAACATAACTGAGAAAGAATTAACAAATTTACTAAAAATTATTTCATTTCTACTTTCTATTCTAACAACTTCGGCATAGGGATAAAACGATACCATGGAAGTATCGATACCTGTATTTGGAAGTAGCATCGAAAGAAAGTATCGATACCTACTAAGTATCGGGCTGAAAGTATCAATACCTACTTATATCGATATTTAATATATAAGAATTGTTTATAAAAAAAAACGCTACCACATATCTATGAATTTTTGTCAAACTAACTTATGTGACGATCATTTTTGATTTTAGAAGAATGGTACTTAATCTTTTTAAGAAAAACTTTAAGTTTTAAAACATGTTTTACTAGGATGGCCTCCAAAAAAAACGAGAAAAAGGTGCAAAGTCCGATAAGTTGTTTTTTGAAAACCCCACAGAATTTGCTTCTTTTTTGCACGGTTTTTATGTGTTATACATAATTATTTATTTTGACAGAGAGAAAGTGATTGAGATAAAAACAGTTATGTTATAATTTATTTCATCCAAATTAACTAATTAATAAAAGTTATCTGTCTTATAACACTGGTCAACAGCATTTTTGCAGAGTAAGGCTATCTGCACACTTGTCGTCCAATCATAGTTGCGTTATCATCTCGCCCTGAAATTTTGAGCCGAGCACATGCATTTCAAAGGAGATCTGCACACTTGTTATCGGCTAGCTATCGGCAAATCGTAGAAGATGCAGAAACGGATAAGTACGGCACTGTCGTTTGATAATCGTTGTGCACGCATTGTTTGTTTACATTTTATGGGGAAAAATTAGTAAAAAAATAATATTTGCATTAAAATTGCATAAAAATTAGTATTTTTTGCGTTATATCTGTGGAAATTATTAAAAAGTGGATAATTATAGTCAGCTTTTTTGCGGGATTTCTATAAAATATATAACTTGTAGTTAGCTACAAAAAGCTAGCTTGAAACTAATTGACAAGTAATGCAGGAGTGATGAAGGAGATTGTGTTCTTTAAACGCGTTTGGAGAAATGCGTTGAGGGCAAATAAAAGGATGATCGAAATTACATATTATCATTTTGAAGTTATGTATGTCTGACGGAGTTCGAATACGGGACCACCTACAGCAGAATATGAAAACAAATATGAAATGTAATAAAGTAAATAAAAATAAAAAAATATTAAAAAAATATTTTGTTTTTCCTATTGATATTTTATGTCCAAAAGTAGTTAGTTACAAGTTAGTTACATCAAATGCAGAGGTAACCACCTTTGACTACATCTAATGCAGAAGTAAACCACCCTTGACTATTTCGCGGCCATCGCCATAGAAATATAGTTAGCTTTCGTCAAAATAAATATACAGATAATAAGGGACTTTTAGCTCCTTTCTAATCAACTTAAAGTTAGCTTATAGTTAGATACATTTCCTGCAGTGTGTAGAGAACGTATGTATATACCTCAGACCTTCTTCTGTTCGCCCATCCATCAGCGCCAGGCACTCAACATTTTAATTCAAGTAGGAAGTAACGTAATTTAAATTTAAAACTAGTTAAATGATTGGATTAAATAGAATTATAATATGAATCGGCATGGTGAATGCCTAACGCTGACGAGATGACATGATAAGATTAGTAGCCTCATGGCTCTTTGTAGAGGTGGGTAACTCAACTCAGAGTTGAGTTATTGAGTTGATTCCTATAAGTGAATCGGTAACTCAGACTCCCTGTCCAAAAAAAATGTAACTCAGTAACTCAGTTGATGCCGTAGGGCTCACATGAATCAATTGAATCATAGTGGCTCATATTTGTCCATATAACTCTCTCGCTTCGCCACAGTGTTTAGCATGGCAAAGTCTTGCATTTTGTTTTTGCACGAGGCGAATTTATACAAGGTGGTGGCAAGAATACAACAACAACAACCACATGTATTTTGTATTGCGGGTGTTATGTCAAATCTCACAAATTCTTATAATTTCGTTTTTTTTTTTAGTTTTTCTCGAAATATGTATGTATGTAAGATATATAAAGATGTGCATATCAAATCAATTGCCTTTCCAACCATATCCATATTTTGAAATTCGGTACAATAGGTTTCGAAATATAAGCTTTTGAAAATATTGAAAATTCCACCTTTACCCTCCCCCTAGCACCGCCCTATTAATTTGCACACAAAAAAAATTACACCTTTCAAATCAGTAGAAAGGAGCTGACCACGCCCACTTTAAAGTTTTGTTTTATCTCAACGGCCGCTATACCGCATCTATGCCTCAAAACGAGTCTACGATACGAATGAGTGTAATGGGCTGTTTTTGCTTACGCGTAAAAGCACATTTAGCGCATTTAGCTCTAAATGCTACTCTAAATGTACATTTAACCATACAAAATTCGCCACCTAAATGCAACTCCATTTTTGCATTAAGAATCTAAATGCTAAAAGCAACCCTGTGATCTTCCAAAATTTCCACGATTCGAACATGGTTTAAAGAGAAAAAGTGGCAACATTGCTTTTTCGAGTATACAGTTGCTAGCTGCGTTTCAGTGATCGTCGATCGAGATTTCTTTTATTTTACATTACATATTTGGATAAAGAAAAGTTAAGCAAATTCAACATCGATGTGATGCTGATAGAAATCAGGATCAATTTATGATCAACTCTGTTTGTTTTGTTTCCTAATTAAGTGAGGAAATTTTAATTGACAGCACCCACAAATGAATATATACATAAACAAATGTTCGGTTATGGTTAAAACAATTCAAGTTTTTGTAGGTTTAAAATTTATTTTTTCCTTTTCAGTAGGGTTTTTGCACATTATCTTCTGTGTGAGAATTAATCGTAATATATAGGGATCTAAATAAGAGACTGGAACACGGCTGTTTGTCAAAAGCATACGATTTCGAACTCGCGTAAATGTACATTTGCTAAATGCTATAGCATGAACGCTCTTCGAAAACATATGTTCGAAAGTGCTAAATGTTGCATTTTAAATGCAGCAAAAACGCTATGTAACATACAAAGAGTCAAATGAGTTAGTTGAATGAGCTGACTCCTTAAAGTGAGTTGGAGTCATTGAGTCAACTCCTATAAATTTGCTGAGTTACCCACCCTTAGCTCTTTGGAATCTACCTGATGGGCAGTAGCGCCGGCATTTCCAGACGCGCCGGCGTCGCCGCCGCCGCCGATTGTTTTTGAAGTTGACAACGCCGCCGCCGCAAGCCCTGTCGGCGTAAACCTCTAATATGTATATGCATAAACTGAAAAATATAAAAAGAATTGTCCGATAAATAGAGTTCGGAAGTGCGAAGTTTAATGTTTTCCTGAAAAAAAAAGTTTAATGAAAATGTACATTTAACATAAAAAAACTAAAAAGCGTGAAATACGGGAGTTGTGCTATCGTCGTGCCTGATAGTATTTGCCGTGAAAAAAAAAATCGATATCAAGCGGTACCAATATGGCAAAAATAAATTTTAAACGAAAACGCGGGTAGCTCATCGAGGGACTAAATCCTCATCGAAGCACGAATCCGTGGATCGTAACACCATTAGCCATGAATAGAAATGGACAAAAGCCGCAGCAAGACATGACCGAAAATCAGGGCCAGAGAGCGAATTAGTAGATATGGAGTTATTTTTTTATATCTCATACTGAATTGTTTTTTTATCTTTTTTTTTAAATGATGTATATACGAAAGTGCTTATGAATCTAACAAAGGTTTAAATTAGAAAAAAAGACGTGAATAAGAAACAAAAAGTTATTAAGTGATGTGTATAAGTGCCTAATTGCGTAGTAGGAGTAAAAAAAAATAAAAATAAAAAATTAAATTATAAATAAAAAAATTAAAAAATACAAAAAAATGAGTTGAACTCCTTTTAAATTCTCTATTCGCAAATAAAATTTCGTGGTAACCAGAAGTTCTGCCGATAGAGGATTGATATTAGCGCGTAACAAAACTATATTTCCAGATCGAACCGGTTCCGTAGTTAGTGACGATTAGGTTTTACCTCATAGAGTGCAATGAGACTGATGGAGGTACGAATCGGAATTGCTTTAAAGCTCCATTCTTAAAGTAACCTGATGACAGTACGAATGGAAATTTTAATAGCGAGGTTTTAGTTTTTTAAACCACAATTTTATTCTATAAATTACAGCATTAGAAGCCACGGTCGTTACAACCAGTGAACATCGAACATGATTCCCCATCGTCGTCGCTGAGCTCAACGTCGCAACGATGGAGAAATATGTAAGTGATGAACTTTTGAATTTCTTGTATATTGACATTAAAAATCTGAATAGCATAAACTAAATCGAATAACAGAAGAAATAATCTTTGAAGCGATCTGTAGGTATATATACGGTGACCATCCGTTCTGTTTTTTGCAGGACCGTACTGTTATTTAAAGGTCTGTCCTGCGTAGTTTTTCAAAACAGAAAACCCCCAAAATGTACTGATTTTTTCTAAGTGTCCTGCCTTTATCCCGCATTTTCTTCGATATTTTATAATTAACTTTTCCTTATCGAAATAAAAGCAGTGTCTATAACTAATTGATAACTACATAAGGGTAAGCTGGTTTTGAAGGTTCAACTAGTCAATGCGTTCTAAATATTGTACGGTTATGGACAATGGATGACGAGAAATTGAAGACCAGCATCAAATATATCGATAACACTGTTCTACAAATTTTGTGGTAATCGCTTAAGAAAAAAAATATTTTCCAAGCCAATTTTCCTTTCAAACAAGCGCTTTCGTAATTTTTTTGAAAAACGTGTTATGGGTACATTTCGGACCTATTCGTCAATATCTCATGAAAAAATTATCCAGTCAACATAAGTGACCTACAGTCCTCTTACAAAAATATATTACTTTGCCGATTTCGATGGAAATTGTTAGTGTTACAAGCGACCAAAATCGAAAAATTGATTTTAAATCTTTTTCTTTTTACAGTAAATGAAAATCTGATGAGAAATGTAGATGTTACGGAACACAATCTGCACAAAAAATATATATTTTTGCAAAGAGCCCATCAATACCTTTGGAACTGTTGGTCGTTTCATGAGATATTGAGGAATAACTGAAAAAGTACTAAAAATAGGTTTTTCGAACAAATCTCGAAAACACTTCTTTGAAACCATGGGTATTTTTTCGTGTTCAACGACCCAAAGTTTGCCTAAAAAATTTACTTTACAGAGGTTCATATTTCGTGTAAAGTAATATGTAATCAGCGTTGCCGCTTTGGTAATTTTTAACCAAATTTGGTAATTTTTTTCTTTATTTATCAAGTTTGGTAATTTATTTTTCAATTTGGTAACTTTTTCGATTCGGTCTTACATGGTTTTGATTCCACATTAGTAAGTGGCCCGTAAGCGTTTCCTTTTATAGAAATACCAGGTAATCCTGAAAGTTTCGCAAGGTGAAAATTGTTCCAGCGTTCCTTGGCTACTAGAATGGTGCGATCCTTAACAAACTGCTTGAAAGTGGCTATTGCTAAGAACATCCACCGTGCCCTTTCCTGGAAGGTTTTGGGTGGTTGTTGTTGTTGTAACAGCATACATATTCCCCAAAGAGATTTTGGGGAGTGTTGCTGGAGTGACAGTCCTTGGCCAGATATAAATCTGGGTTTTTCCTGTTACGTAGACCCGACTGTCGTGGGAACCTACCTTTCCCTGTCAGTTCGTCAGCTTTGCAATTACCATCAATTGTCCGGTGTACCCGGCAACCATATATATGAGTAGAATTCTACGAAAATATGTATGTTCTCGTTCAAAAAGCTACGGCATTCAGGGGGGACTTCACTCTGTCTATGTGTGAGTCGAAAGCTTTCCTTCTTCCTTACAGTGGTCGAAAAAATTATAGCCGCACCATATTTTGACAAGTTTTAACATATTATTAAAAATTACCAAACTTATTTTATGTGCAGAACTGTACAAATATACATGTCGAGCCCTAACTGCCAAAATAACGTAATTATGTATGTTTGTGCACATTAGTTCTGCACATAAAATTAATTTGGTAATTTTTTGTTGAATTTGGTAACTTTTTTCGGTGATTTTGGTAAAAAATAAAAAATTTTATGGCAACACTCTATGTAATATGCCTTATTATAATTTTGTAAATATTCTCTTCGTTATTTGAATAGCGCATCCTTTTAATACTTAGTAGGTACAGTTTTCACGCCCACTCCCATTTCTCTGAGCCAGATTGTAGCACAGCAAGGTATGCAGGCCCGTCTCGGAAGCATGCTCCTACCCTTTCTTCTCATTTTTATAGCAGCATTCAGGAGAAATTCGTTACATCATATTGCTAGCTTAAAGTGAAAAGTTGCTAAGTCAATTTGTAGAAATTTTACAGGAGAGAAAGAATTTTGCAAAAGGTTCCGTTGCAAATTAAAATATTTAGAAATTTTTGTGAGCTTATCGAATTTTCTGTACCTCTTTAGACTTTATAAATTTGCCTTAAATTTAATATAAACGGTAAGAAATAAGACAAGCAGGTTAGTTAATCCTTTTGGAGACGTTGCGTTTTTAATTTTTCTTTTAAATAAAATACTACTGAAAAAATACTGAAATGAAAATTTTTAGAAAATGTTGGCAACCTTAGGCGTGGGTCCTGATATCTAACCCACTAGAAAGAGCACAGTTCACAATTTATAAAAGCCACACCTGATCCCTCGAAAGCTTCCACATACCCCTGGAGAACCATTCGAAAATGTAATCTCGATAAACAGTTGGGTTGTTCACACTTGCCTGGTTATCAGGTTATCTGGTTATATGGTTATACTTTTTATTCAGTTTACAGCAATAACATGCACTACAGAATAATAATTTTTAACCAGATAACCTGATAACCAGGCAAGTGTGAACAACCCAAGTATTTTTGTGCAGAACACCTTTCTATTGGGAAAGGTATTCAACATTTATTGTGTATATAACTCCGGCTACACCATCCACAGTATATTTGCGTAGAACTCACTCCAAACTTCACAAAAAAGTGCATTTTCAGACCGAATTTATTAATAAATTAGTTACCGCAAATTTCAAAATTAGGTTTTACAATTAAGTGTAGACCCTTGGCTACAAGTGTGTGTAAAATTTCTTGGATCGGATCACCCCTTCCGAAACAATAGCCCAAAATCATTGGGCAAATAACTAAACCGTACCCAGTTAAATCGTTATTTGGCTTTCTTCAATCAAAAATTGCACCACGATGACGTCACGCAGACAGCTGATTCTGTCAAATTCACAAAGAGCGGATTGGCGGTACCGCGATGGGCGCAATCTCTATTTCTCTCAATAATGGCTAAAAAGGACATCTTAACTTTGCTTCCTTCTGTCAAAACGTCCTCTGTCAACAAGGCTTTCAGCTTACACTTATACAAAAAACAAATTCAGGTCGAAATTGGATGCTACCCCAAAAATGCACATACAGCTTTCAGACGTTATATCGAACTACTATTTTATACAATAATTAATTAGTAAAACAATTCCATTCTTCACTTTAAAATTTAAAGTATTTATACTATTCCTAGTAAAAGTTTTTATTCATATTTAAATTGTACTGCCTTTAATTTTTAGTTATATGATGTGGGGTTCCATTAAATCAAAGGTGTTTAGTAAGGGTTCCATCATTTTAAAAGTTTCAGAGCACCTGCTCTACATTTCCTATATAGTGTGGCAATCATAAGATGTTGTGAAATGTCCGAACGTAACATCCGCAACGCCTGGATTTGCGAGATGCATTATTCGAAAACTGTGTTTAATTCTGTCGCGACCTCCTGAAATTTTAGAAATTCTGTACGAAAACTCAGTGATACCATTTTCTTAGATTTCGCAACAAGCGAGCTTAAAGCGCAGTTACCCACAGACGTAAAACCGGAGAACGTGTCAGCTGACATGAACTATCTTAAAGCGCAGTTAGTCAACGACGTAGCGAAAACGTAGGTTGACGTACGTAGCAGTATATCAAATTTACTGTTTATAGAGAGAGAGAAGCAACGCTCTCTCTTTCTATGAACAGCAAACTTGATATATTTTTACGTTCTCCTACGCTACGTTACGTACACGTTGATGGGTATCCGCGCTCTTACGATGGACGCAGTAATCCCTACATATACCTGTGCAGACATACACATTTACATCCATATACAAGTTTAAAATACCTCACCAATTTTCAATTAAATGAACTGAATAAAAAATTTAATCCGAAGGCACATCACATGCCATCTAATGCAACACCACTACCAAAAGAAAATATCTAAAAGATTCAACTGACCGACTAATGAGAAGTTTCAAAATGTAGGAAATTATTACTGTATGCATGAGGCTTAATGCTGATGGTAGGCACATTAAAGCTAAGGCCTTGGCTGATGGCGTATTTATCAGAAAAGAATGTGTACCAGTGTTGCCGCGCCGTCCCAAGAAAATGTATCACCGACCAAGCCAAAAATGTATCCAAATGTATCCAATTTTCTTTTTTTACGTATCCAAATCATCATTTGTAAGAAAACCAAACATTTTCAAGAAAAAGACATAATTTAACCCATCCTACGGACTTGGAATATGTGTATATATATTTTTGTATTTCATAAATTCAAAGATTAGTAATTTCAATTTATAAATTACATTTTTTATGCATAAGTACTTTGCAATTCAAGTATAATAAATAGTAATTGCTATCTTACATTTGTACCTGTACACTCTAAAAAGTGTGTGTAAAACTAGTACTAAAAAGTAACTATTTTTCAACAGGAATCTGTATAAATATACATACGTATAAGATGCTCAGGATTTGATTTTGAACTTGAGATCTTTAAAATATACACATAAATATACACATGAAATGTTTAAAGTTGCAAAAATTTTGAACCTAAAAATTCATCTCCTACAAATAATAAACATTAGGGGCTTAAGCCCAAA
This sequence comes from Rhagoletis zephyria, assembly GCF_001687245.7. NCBI lineage: Eukaryota > Metazoa > Arthropoda > Insecta > Diptera > Tephritidae > Rhagoletis > Rhagoletis zephyria. The sequence continues at coordinate 137,974 of NW_016157981.1, forward strand.
ATACAATAACGCAGTGGCAGTGGCAGCGGCAGTTTTTCGAAATCAGCTGTTTTTTAGAAAGTGTGGTGTCCAATGAAGCGACTCACAATACAGCAGTGGCAGCTAGCAGTACTGCTCAGTTTAGCCCAAATTCTAAATTCACTGCCACTGCCTTCATCGCAGCAAACTTCGCATGCTGAATTTGACATAAATGAAACGCAGCCAACATCTGTTGATGTCACTGAAGCCTAAAAGGCAACAACAAAAATGTAAACAAACAAAAGGGAATGTCAAAAAAAGCAGTCACTGACAACGCCGTATTGTGTTTGCTGCGGCATTGACTGCCAATATTAGCAGTAACAGCTGATTTTAAAAACTGTCACTGCCACTGCGCTATTGTGTTTTGGCCTTTACATTTACTCGATTTTAAACATTTTATGTGTTATTTTGCTCTCTGCGACTAATCTGATATGTTAAAGTAAACAGGCAGTGTTTAATTTTATTACACGGTATGCAAATTTGCACACATTAAAAGAGGAAAATGGTTACCTCTGTTATATGCGCAAATAAACCAAAAAATTTTAGAGTGTATTTTAAGTCTTTTCAGCAAAATTCATAAAAATTTCCTTAAATAAATCAAATCTAGTTTTTTAAACAGTGTATTTTAAACTACATTGAGATCTTCTTTCTTTTAAAATTAACAAANCTTCTTTCTTTTAAAATTAACAAATGAAAAAAGGTGGTATGAAAGAGATATATTTACTTTATATATATATTAAGATCTTGCTTAAAGCATCTTTTTTAGCTAACTAAACAATTGCGCGTTACACTGCTTTGGTGAGATCTCTTCATATGTTCATTGCTTCGTTCACAAATATTAAAAAAATAATAATAATAATAAAAATAAACAAAAAAAAATTTCACGCTTAAGTAACGCTTTTCAAAACATTTAGAAAACGTCATTAATGAAAATCGATTTTTGAACGAAAAAAACTTTATAGAAAATATAAAATTTTTGCCTATTTAAAAAAGTATCCACATTTATACTGATCAGCAAACATAGTTCCCGCAAAAATTTGTCTAAAAATGTATACAATTGGATCTATTTAGATCCAACCGGCATCCCTGATGTGTACCTTTTAAGGTTCCCGCTCTTACTAAATGCAAATTAACTTCTCTTTTATAAACTGGAAAGAGTTTACAGTGCGCTCTTTAGTTACTGGGTAGCAAAATATTGTTTAAAACGCACCTGGCGAAGGCACACATACCTGTATATGTACATATGTATGTCTTTTTGTGGAATGAATGTATGAATGAAAGTACGAATGCATTTTGGTATATACATAAATGTGCAGTCGCGCGATAAGCACTAGGCATAGTAAGGAGATGGTTTCAACAAATGAGATTTCGCCTTCGGCGAAACGATGCCGCCGAAAGAGCGAATGCGGTTTCAGGCTACAGTTGCCCACTTGGTGGAAACGGCCACAAGCGAGACAACTGTTCTCGTGCCTTATCTTACCTATTGTATGTATGTACATATGTAGGTTTGTACCCGCTACCAACATGCCACGGGATTTAATACTCACCCCAGCGCCTTTGACATCGCTCCCTTACATGAAGTAGACGTTTGCTAATGTTGCTCATGGAAGGGGCTTTATCGTCAAGCAAAACAGCAAAACAATATGGAAACGACCGAGGGAATGCAGCCAAGAGCAAAGCAGCAGCATCTGAGTTCTTTGCTCCACAGCCACTATGTATTGCAATAACAACGGCATCAGCAGCAGCCGCGACAGAAGTAGTAGTTGTTTACCTACATACCCTGAAGGTTTTTACGTCCAACCAGAAAATTTAGTTTCAGTCGAAAACTACCGTCTCTGACTGCACAAGGGTAGATGTCGTTTTCGGGTTGCTTTTGATATTGAACGCCAGCCCAGTGTAAGGCGCTTCAATTTGTTTTTGTTTTATTTCGCTTTTCCTAAAAGAGGACTAAAAAAGTGCAGAAAGAAAATGTGTGACATAAAGGAAAACGCGACTGAAGTTAAGGCATCTGAAATATTTACTAAACTGCGTATGTGTTAGAACACGGTTTCCGTTCATAGCTTCCCCGAATTTAAACGCCTACGGATAATACATATATTGTGTGTTTTTTTTTAATCTGTGCGAGTGATCCCTGATATATTTAACGCAGTGCCCAAAAATTAATTTCTCATTGAAGATTTCTCAGAAATAGAAAAACATAATGCTTAATATTTAATATTAACTGTGTCATATCCAAACGGGAATGTGTTTGTATATTAAATACATACTAACATAGGTATTTACCTGATAATAAAAATATTAATGTTCATATAGTTGCCTTTATGAGTGCCATTAATGTATTGTAAAACTTAATAGAGAATAATCTTGTTTGTACCTACAATTATTTATTATAAAACTGCAGCAGCTCGTCTTTGTGTGTCCATTTGCAAAAATCAGTTATTAAAATTTGGTTACAAATGCATATCCTACATCGAACTAGTGACCACCAGTTCGAAGACCAGAAATTCATGATGGTGAGTGAAGGCTGCGGAGTCGAATAATTTCAACTCTTAATGCAATTACATATGTACATATATACCTATGTATGTATACATATGTAGATATTATATTAAAAAATTATTCGCAATAGAAATTTCAATAATCACAATCAGTGTATCCCACAATTAGAGTTTTTAAGCAATTTAGTTATTCAATACCAAACCGCTTAGGTTTTACATTTTCTACGGCTTCTTCCTCAGACCTATTGTCAAACGTAACTTTAGTCCCGAGCAAAACATTTTGACCGTAAAAAAATTGAACTAACTGATAGAGCATCTCGTTGTCTCGTCATCAGCGACAAACGTCTTGTATTGGAAGCTGAAGCTGAAAACGTTGCAGATGAATGAGGGTTACCTATATACCTTCCATTAGCCAGTCTGGACCAGATTGACATTGACATTTGCAGGAGACGTTCATGGTAGATAGGAGCGTACCAATCCCCGCCAACTCGTCAGCTTCGTAGTAGCAGTTATGACCGAGCGCCCATATTATCGCTGTATATGTGCACTGAGAAAAAAATTAACCAAAAATTGGTTAATATTACCAAATTCAAAATTTTGTATATTAAAAAATTTTTTGGTTGCCAAATTTTTCCTTTGAATACGCTTATGCTCTGCACTTCACAGATGCTTTGTGTCTTCAAATGTCGGACTTAAGTAATTTTTTTTGTCGTTTAATTTTGTTCTGCACTTCACAGATGCTTTTCCGTAATTGGGTAAGGCTCTCTCAAGTGAGCCCTGATTTTACAAAGGTTTGTGGTTTTTGCTGAAATTTGGTACAAACCGAGCTTTATATGCCTAAAGTAAATCCTGTAAATTTCGTTGCAAAATTTAATTTGCAAACATTTTATAAGAAATCTAAATTTTTTGTAAGGTTTTGGAAAATAATTTATTGCTCAGCAAGTAAGTGTCCAAATCGAATGATTTTTTAACCACACGTCAATAAGATACGATACTACAAAATTTTATTTTTTTGCTTTACGTAAATTTGAATTTTACTTTCAAAATTTTTTTTTTATATAAACATAAAAAAATATTTCTGCGCCTCATGGAAGAACATTAATAGCAACGCTTTATGTGATAAATATTTAGGTATTCATCCCTTAAAAAGTAATCGTGTAGATCGAAATAGTTTAGCCACAACAACAATATTTGTGTAAGCATACTTTAATTGAGTAGTCCACTTGCAAACAGCGGTGAGTGATTTTATAATAATATAATAATAATAGATTGGCGCTTACACATATGTTAGTGTGTGGCCTAGCTTCTCCTCCGATTTGTGGCGTGCGCCTTGATGTTGTCACACAAAGGGGAGGGACCTACAGTTTTACGCCGACTCCGAACGGCGATTGTGTTTTTATGAGAAGCTGTTTTTCATGGCAGAAATACCTGCCGAGGGGCGACCGCTGTTAAGAAAAAACTTTTTTTTCTAATTTTTTTGCGATGTTGCTTGGTGCTTTTTTTGATGTTGCGATGGTGCTTTTTGCGCACTGCTTACCACTACACCACAGCGGCCGCCCATAAACCATAAATTAAACAAAAAAAAAAAAAACGACAAGTAACATCTCAATTGAACCTTTTTTAATAAAATACCTGAAAATTTGGATAAATAAGAGCCTCATAACCAGGGAACGGATTTTATGGAAATTGCCTTTTTTTCTGCTAAAGATTTAGCTTTCCCTGATTCCATATATACACATTTGAAGTTGCCTTTTTTGCCTTTTTTAAGATATTTGCCTTTTTTTTGCCTTTTTTAAGATATTTGCCTTTTTTTGCCTTTTCTACCTTTAAAAAAGTGATTATAGCATTTACATTTTTTTTAAGATTAAAAAATATACAAATGCCCATGCGGCTTATAGAAGCACAGGGACCTCTTGCCAAATTGGTGTTGAAAAAATTCAAAGCCGTTTTCTCAGCTAACGTAGGCTTGAAGACAATAAGGGGTGTGGATAAAATTGTAAAGGGCGAGGAAAACGCCCTTATTTCTGATAATATGAACGTTTCAAACGTTCCATATTTAAATTGGGCTCCACTTGTATCAACTTACGTCGAGCGCACATTTAGTACATTCAAGGCTTTTCTTCGCGAAAATCGAATGAAAATGCTGCCAGAAAACTTCAAAATGCATCTTGTGGTTCAATGTTACTACAACTATACAGATTAAAGTTTTATGAGTTAGAAACTCGAAAGGATAAAATAGTCAAAGATTCAAAGTACAAATTTTTCATATAATGAAACTAGTTCATAGTTTTTCTCTTTTTACTTGTAATATAAGCATTTCTAAAATAAATATATTTTTTTAATGTTCTTCGTATTTTCTGTCTTTTTTTAGTGCCTTATTTTGGTTTTTTTGCAATATCTTTTTTTTGCCTTATCCTGCCTTTTTCGCTATGTTGTTTTGCCTTTTTTGCAATACCTAATGCCTTTTCCTGCCTTTTTCGCTATTTTATTTTGCCTTTTCCAGCCTATTTCGTTACTTTATTTTGCCTTTTTTATAGGTTTTTAGGTCCTAAAAATCCGTTCCCTGCTCATAACATTATAACATAACATAACAAGACATAACACTAACAGCTTATACGACCTAAAGCAGTTTTCTAAGTTCATCAGAAGATAGAGACTTTTGAGAGTTTATAAATAAGTATGATAACGACTTTTGCAAGACTAGCATTTGATGCTATTTTTTCAGAATATAGAAAGGTGTTGGTGGACATGAAACTACTTTAACTACTGGTACCCAACAAAAACTAAAAATTGAAAAAAATTTATATAGCACACTTTGCATGTGGACTACTCAATTACCATAAAAATCTCGCACTTCAACTTGCTATTAATTCCATATTAGTAGCTACTGCCTTTTGAAGAAAAAATAAATGCTTTAAGGGCCAGTGGTCTTCATTTTATATGTGAAATGCTTTTAATTTTTTTGCACAAAGTTGAGTAAAATACTTTCACATATTATTTCAATTAAAATTAATAAATTAATAACTATCTTGTAAAAGTATTCATACGCCGATACAAATACGTACATATTTATTTATAATTAGGGATGCGTATCGCCAATGAAAATTCGGTATATCGGTATCTACTAAAATAATATCGATATATTGAATATCGAAAACGAAATGGCTAATAAGATATTTTTTTGGGCACCACGAATATTTGTAATTAAAAGGTGAATAAGCATAAATTCAAATAACGAAGTTACTTTGAATAAGATGCACTTTAATTTGAGGTATTCACAACGGTGTCGTAAGTGTCGTATTGTTGTATGTCGCAAACTTTAAACGCCTAAAAATATATTAAGGGGGTTCGCAAAGTACCTTCAAAGTCATATTATGAATTGTTGTAGTGTTAAAAAATAGTTGGTTGTCGTTTCAAGTTCTCTAAACATTTATTTAAGCTTTTAAAGTTTACGACATACAAAAATACTACACTTACGACACCGTTGTGAATGCCTCAAATGAGTTTGAAAAAATAGTAACCTGCAACTTTGATTTACCCCTCCTCACAAGCATGTCTAGTACTTTCAAAGAGACACACCTTTTCATACGTACATATGTATTTCTAAATGTGAAGTAAAAATAGTACCGTTCAATGGGGTTTCCCAATGACCTCAAAAACAGAATTTTTAAGGTTTTGTTCGGTATACAAAATATCATGATCAATTGAATCTGCTAAAGCCTAAAATGCAATACAGCAGCTCTGGTTTGTCTTGGTTAGCTAATATTATTTATATGCAAGAAGTATTTTGCCTTTGCTGTAGATTTTCTTGAAGAAATAAATTTACGAGCATTTATTTATTGAGAATTGCAAATTGATTTAAGCTATTTTGATATTTTTATGAATTTTTGTTCATCAAGGTTACTATGCCAAAAGCTGTTTTGCGAGAACGAACACATTTTCCAACAATGTACTCAATTTTATTTTCAGTTCAGAGGCCTAGAGAACGTGGAGAAAATTCTCCGATATTTCAAATATCGAAACAAAATATTGTATCGATATCGTATCGCAACAACTGATATCGATATAAATTCACCGATATGTTGAACAACGATATTGATATATTGAATATCGTATCGGTATCGCGCATCCCTACTTATAATTATGTAAATATACAATTCTGAAAAAATTTATATGACAGGAATTTCTTTAGTTCTGTCATGAGCCAATCCCATCACATGCGACTTTGCTGCGCTCAGTCGAAAAAAAATGCCATTCAGCTTCAACATCAAATTTTTTTTTATGAAAGAGTAAATTGATAAAATTATATTTGTTTTCATATTGAGAACTCGCTCCGTCGGAGAAATAAAAAAAACTTTCTCACCTTTCTACTACCGAATTTTCGGAAAATATATCGTATTAATTTAGAATTAAACAAATTAGAATTAAACAAAAGAGTACGGGTTTTTTGCTTTCGAAAGAAGAAATAAAAAGCCGCTCATTTTTGCACTTTTGAAGTAATGCGTTTTTGCTAATGCATAAAATCATTTATTTAATTTTTTGTCAGTGCCATCAGATCTGCACGATTCGTTCTATTTTCAAATATGAAGTATCATTAAAAAGTTTGACTTGTAGACAATAGGGGTCTATTTTATTTTAAAGTGTTACCACCTGTTAAAAAATCAAAATCTAAGTTTTTAATAAGTTAAATGAATTATTAAGAGATGGCTATCAATAGAAATGTGTATGAAAAGGGTTTATTTCTTAACTACATGTAGAGGGTTGCCACCTGCTAAAAAAATCAAATTCCATTAGAATTAAAGGAATTAGGTTACTGAAATAGATAGGTATCGCCATATTAGAGTCAGACGAAAGAGGTTTAAGAAAGTTTTAGCTTCCAAATATTACGACGAGGTTTCCCACCTGTTTGTAAAGTCAAATTTAGTTAAACTAAAATAATAATGGTATTGTTATTTTGTATTTTATTTGTTATTTTATTACAAATACATACATTGTCAATAAGTGATTTGTTTTGACTAAGAAATTGTTTTACTCTTTACTTATTTCTTGCTTTATATGTCTAATTTTTCTTTTGTCTGATATACATATTTCAGTTACCTTGTTTCCGTAATTAAGGTGAATTTGATTCTTTAAATATGTGACAACCCTTCTACGTGTCGTTTAAAAGTAAATCATTTTCAAAACCATTTCAATTGATACCCATATTGTAATATCTAGTTCATGTAACTTATTAAATAATTTTAATGAATCTGTAGCAGGTGGCAACCCGTTTCAAAAATATAAAGCTTTATTGGGCAGTTCTGTTCAACTTCAAACTGCATTTACAGTGAAATTATGAAAGTTATCCAAAAACAAATTGCATTTTTGAATTTAGCGTCCTCAAGTTTACTAAGAAGCAAATTTTCATTTAAATCCGTACATACTTCTATTTTTGTCCACATTTCATACGGCAGGGAAGCACTGTGCGGCATCTTGAAAACAATAGTGGTAAACAATTTTTTTAACTGAGAGAAGGGACCAGATTAGACTTCGTCTAATCGTTAGTATTCATACATGGTAGTAAAATTCCAATAGGATTTGTATCTAGCACATCATTATATACTAGGAACCAGTGGCGTCGCCAGGGGGGATTTGGGGGGATAGATCCCCCCCTTCGTCAGTGAAATTAAACTTTTTATTTTTGAATTAATAACACAATGCTATTTTACCCTTCCGATTTATAATTTTTTTATTTCAGACTGATGACAAATTATCTTTTAATGAATATATAAAATTATCGGTTGGTGGATTCTGTATTTGAATATTTGCGAAATGCACTAGGCCATTTTGCTTAGTTCCCCACAGTGTTGGGAAATAATCTATAATCTATACAAAAACTGTATTTTTCGAATGTAAATTGTATCGACATTTTAATTGGCTTATATGCATGCATGCATACATAGATTCCCTTCAAGACCAATGCTTTGATGGTATTCACGGGAAAGTTTATGTAGGTACATTTACATATTTTACACTTTTAACATGTGTGCAAATTCGGGCAGAATTCTTCCGTTTAAAAAAGTTAGCTATTTTTACGGAATGCATTCGGAATGTAACACCTTTTGTTTTGGTGACTCACGGACATTGAAAATACACTTTTTATCCCAAATAGGAAATTAATTTTATTTCAACCTGCGTTCGCCCCTGGTATAAGCACTTACATATGTAAATTATTTTCCTCCCCTACCGGTTGTCTTTTATACTCCAGTGCATATTCTTTAACTTTATCTCGAACATCTTGTAGAGTGTATGAATCAGAACTTTCCAGCAAGGTTTTGCAAAATTTTAATTTGATGTTCGGGAATGAGTCAGAGTGAAACTAAAATGTTTTTCAAATCTTTGCATTAGCTTTGTTTGCATTTGAATATTAATCTCCGTAAGAAATTTCAAGTTTTCGGAAGATAAACATCGCATTTTTATTTTGATGGACATAAAGTTGGAATGAAGTATCTAAAGAATATATTTCGTTCTCTTTGAAGGAAGCATTACACTTGTTTGCCTTTTTGGGTTTTTACTATTTTAAAGTTATACTATGTTCACGTTGAAATTTTAACTCGAGTTTAACGTTTTGAGTTTTTGAACCACTGTCAAGTGTTCTTATTGGGGTCTTTAAGAAACTCAGAGTTTAATTTGACATTTGTTTGTTAACTTTTTCTTATTCACATTTAGCCTGTTCCCGTACTCCAGGATTTATACAGAAATAGTCCGAAGTAGCCGTGGTGTATAGTGATGTGCTGCGTTGCGGGTACCCAATACTTCCTTTTCGGTACCCAATTAGTACGAGTAAGACGATGCTTACCCAAAAGTTGAACAATTTGTACTAACGATGTGGAAACCACACATGAAAACACTCTCATCGCCTTCTTCATATTGTCGCAACAGTAAAATACCATTTTATAAGTTTCCACCTTCGCAGATCTAAAATTCAAGAAAAATGCTTTGACGGATAAAGGAAGCCTTTCAGGTCTACAAAGATAACATCGCTCGAATTATCTAGAAAAAGATGTTTCAAATAAGGAAGAGTTTCTCTTCATTGTGGCGATGGAAATTATATATATATTTTTCATTTGAATCAGCATTAAAACCTCTATTAGCCCTACGCTTGCTTTTTATAGACTAGGCTCCCTTAAACCGCTTTTAGTTTTGGTCTATATACGTTCTTCTTGGAAGCCTAAACGTTTCGGTACCGAGTATCGAAAGTATTGGTACCGATTATTGATCAATACTTCAAAGTATCGACTCACCACATCACTAGTGGTGTAGAATACCAACCGATTAGCCATAAGGAAATAAAAATGTAGCTAAATAGAACTTTTCATGCTGATTTCAACCATGCCAAGAATATTTGGCGCAAATAAAAACTAAAGCCAATAAAAGAGGTTAAACTTTAACTTTTATATTTGTTATACTTATAATATCTCGGAAACTAATTGACCGATCCAAACGTATTGATGCTATTTTAAAGATAATTTAAATACCTTTTGCGCGACGTATACAGTATAACCTTTTTGAAAACAAATTTTAAATTAACGCGATTTAAACAAAAAATATTTTTATATATTTCGTGGTTATTTGGTATTTCTGGCTTAAAAATATAAAAAAGGAAAGAATTGTGTACACCAAGTGAAATACCCCCTAATTATCTTTATTTTGACGTCATTCGTTTTTTAATAGGTTATATTGTTCAGAAGATATTAACATTTGAAAAAAAAAAAATATAACTTTAGCTATTGATATATCCTTTATTTTTTACTTACTATTAATTTTGGTAGGGTTTAAATCAACACAAAAAGTTCTATCGAGCCACATTTTTGGTTTTTGCATAGCTACATTGTTGAGATTATACTCTTATGTGCACGGAATGACCTCGGACTATTTCTGATTAAATCCTGCAGTACGGGAACAGGACTGCCGGAAAGTTGGTTGCAGGTCTGGATTATAAAAGACACAAACCAAATTCGATCAAAAAAGGGTTGCACTCGCTTTAGCTCCAAATAAAAGTGGTGTTTAAGGAGAGTTAGAAGAAAATTATTTGTATGGCAAACTCCGAGTTTATGAGTAGTGTTTAACGTTTAACTCCAAAATGGCCCATAAACTCGAGGTGAAGGCTCAACGTGAATATAGTATTAGGTATAAATAACGTAACTCTGGATTAGCGTTTTCCACTTGCACATGTAAATCTTCGCTTAGCTAGTGAGTTTTTTCTGACTATCACTAAAGTTTTAGTGATAATGCAATTTGTTTTTCACTATCACTAAATTTTCAGTGGTAATGAATTCTGCATTTTAACTACAGTGAAACCTGCTTAAGAACTACAGTGAAACCTGCTTAAGTACCTAACCCGCTTAAGTAACCAACATTTTTGGGCACCGTGAATACTTTAACGTAATCTGAAGTAAATCCCTCTCTTAAGTACCTCCCCGCTTATTTACCCAACCCGCCTAAGTACCTAAATTTTTCTTACCCCATTTACCATTCTACTTATAATACACGCAAACGTCAAGCTGTGAAGTTCTACTTATATCGTGCCTTGATTGGTCTTTGTATTTTGCAAAGTTTATTGTGCTAATTTTGAGTAAAAGTTGCTATAAAAAGTGCCTGCGAGCATCTTAGTGTGATAATAACCGAAGCTAAGTGAAAGTTTGGTGATTTTTGTGGTTTATATTAAATTTAATTCAATTTCACTAGCATACATCTAATCTTGCCGAGTCATTTGTTGTTATCATTGTTGTTGTTATTCCTTTGTAGTTAACTGAGATCGTTTCTATTTTTGCACATTTATTTTTGCTCTTTTTGTTTACTTCGTTTAGTATTTCTTGTCACAGCTGTTTGCGCTTGTTTATTAAGTGTCACAATACAGTGATACTCAAACTGTTCGCTACATATATTTTTAAGCTAAATACATCAGCTCCTAAATTGTTGTGTGTGTTGTGTTAAACTTATTTTGCTTGTCTTTTTATTAACATAAGTGTTATTAAATCTTTCAATATGAAGTGTGATTTTGATAACTACCAAATTAAAAGCGAATCTGAACGCAACTTATCGTGCTGGCTCTGTGATGGTATTTGCCATCTAAAATGTGCTGGTTTGACAGGAAGAATTCTGGACGATATTAATGATGGCAAAGGTCTTCGCTGGTCTTGCTTAAAGTGTAGGTCAACCGAAGTTGATCTCTTTAAGTTGTTTAGGCAAACCAGAAATGGGTTTTCTGAGGTAGGGAGAGACTTGTCGGTACTGACCGAAAAATTTAAACATTATGAAAATGTATTTAAATCTTTTAAATGCTTAGATACCGTACAATCTATGAAGGACATTCATATGTCAAAACGTAAGCGTCTTCATAGTCCGCCTAATGAAAGGACCGTTCCACGTCAGAACAATCTTCCGAATGACTTAATTAATCTTTCTTCTCCATGTCCACAGACAACGGAGTTATCTTCCTCAAAAGAACATATATCAAAGTCTGCTTCTAATAATAACGACCCTGCAGTATCTTCCCCGTCCCCCGTTGAAGATGTGGCTCCGCCATCTAATCTTCCAACGCTTACAGGCTAATATTCACGCACGCCGCCAATTTATTGTCAAAAATTTCTCATGCACATGCAACTTGTATGAGATCAACCGAAATTGAACGGCGTACGTATGAAGCTAACTCAATTTCCAATTTTTGTTCTGCGTGACATTTTGATTTGACGTTTCGCTCAATGAAATCAAATGCAAACGCATGCAAGTCAATTTCGGGTGACGCAAAAAAGCAAATTCGACGGCATGCGTACCAAAACGCAAGCCGCGAATATTAGGTTAGCCTGTTACTCTACCCTCAATTAGTAACTCAGTTACTCAACCCCGTCCGCCGGTAATCGAGTCTGATACTAGGAGACTAGGTTGTGGTTCCCCCAAAGAAGTCTATATTTGTATCTAGATTTTCGAGGGATACTTCCGAGGACGATATAAAGTTTTACATCTCGTCCAAAGTTAAAACTGTCAACTTAAGTATCAGAAAATTTAATTTTAAATATGAAAGAAATATTTCTTCATTTAAAATAGACGTAAGTTTAGAAAATTTTGACATGCTGCTTAGTAGTTCTTTTTGGCCCTCCGGAGCGTGAATTTGAGTATAGGCCCAACAAAAATAATAATTTAGCAAATATTCCCCGTCAGAATACAGAACCAAAAAACTGATTACTAAATCTGCTTTAAGTATTTATTATCAAAACGTAAGAGGCATAAATACTAAATTAACGAATTTATATCTTAATGGCCTTGAATGCAATTATAATATAATTTCTTTGACTGAAACTTGGCTCAAACCTCACACTTTTAATTCAGAGATTCTTTCAAATAATTATCATATCTACAGAAAAGATCGGGAGGACAGAGTCGGCGGTGGCGTACTCTTTGCCGTAGACTCTTCAATACCATCTGTACTTCGCAATAAGTTTGGCAAAGTGTTAGATCTTGTTTATGTTGATGATGCATCTAAGTCGGCTGTAAATAAATGTGACCCACTAGTTTTGCCCGAAGATGTCTACCACCCT
>NW_016157981.1:151246-156122 GCF_001687245.7 Rhagoletis zephyria
CGTATCAAGACACTTTTGTCCCATATTTCTGAAAGCTTGTAAAACCAATTTTGAATTGCACGACCCACTCCGTTGCTTATGCCAGGATTTTAACTCTCATTCCAGCACGTTTGATATATCAGATCCGCTTTTCAGCATTAAGAAAGCGATACTCTCCTCTCTCAATAAGTGAATTATCGACATAAATACATAAAATCAGCCGATGAATTTAGTTCTGTAGCTGAACAGTTTTAGATCTCGACACTTAACAAACTCCTGCTTATCGTGACTCGGCGCAAAAATTTAAAATATTGGTTCCGTACGTCATGCGGACTGCGCCCCTCGTGCGGGTGGGCGGGAATGGAGGGTAAAAACCGTTGGGATATTATTATTATTAAAAATAATGTTCCCCTTTTAAGTGCTCCCGCAACACGTTCGGCAAAAAAATTCTAAAAAATCATCGGTAATTTTTAGGCACTTGAATATGTAGATATAATCAATGACTTTAAAGAATTGAATTCTTGTAAAAATTACATAACATTGCTTTATCGATTTTTATACAGTTTTTGTTTATGTGTTTAAATGATGCTACGATCCTGGTTTTAAACTACGTACACTTAATTAAATATTCATGTTTTATTCAAGGACTTATTTATGTAAGCTAACAAGAAGATAAACTACATCAATAATTATGTTTGCTTAAGTTCCCGCATCGAGGTACTTAATCGGGTCCAACCCGTACGTCAAAAAGCTGACATTTTTCGTAAGGTAGTTAAGCGGGTTTTACTGTAGCACTGAATAGACAATGGTAGTGCAAAAATGCCCATCCCTGCAGATGATGTGCTGTACGGTGTACACTTTCTTCTTCTTCGTCGCATCTGCAGCTTGGACAGTGGTCCAGCGCCTGTAAGAATACGTGAAAGGATGTACATATACCGTTTTATTCCCAACAGTACAGGCATGCGTTTTAAGTCGTAAAGAGGGCCTTCAAGCAGTGTTGCCAAGTTTTGAATTTGAAAAAGTACTAAAACCCAAGAAGAATCGATTTTTCCGGCCTAGCCGTTTCGCTTAGATTTAAGCAAAATTTATGAAATTTTTCCTGACAGTTTAAATAATAAAGTTTTCTTCGATTTGCTTAAATTTTTTACAACTCCTATCAAACTCTAAAATTGAAATACTGCAAAGATTCCAATCAAAAACTCTGAGGATAATTGTCAACTAACCGTCTTATGTGACAAATATTCTACTCCACCGGGATCTCAAGATTCTCATTGTTTCATAAAAAATAAAAAAAGCTGCAACTTGAGACACCGAGTCACCCTAAAAGCCCGATTATGGCAACTTAACTTAACTTAACGGAACTTAGAACTTAGAGAATCAAAATGAAACAGATTTCGACCTGGCATTAAGTTACGTTAAGTTTCGGCTGTTCAATTATAAACAACACCCATTTAACAGAATTTTTAAGAGAGAGCCGTTAGTTATGTTAAGTTGGCATAATCAGACCATAACCCACTCATAACAGAGTTAACATCACAGTCAAATATTTTTAACCGACTTAAGAAAAATTCAACAACAGATCTACTGCATTGATAATGTTGGCTGATTACGCACAGAAAGTGGTTGTACCATTGAGGGCATTCCACACACGCCGTTAGAAAATTAAGAGTTAAGATAAATTAATTGCTAAATGTAAAAAATACAGCTTGCAATAAATAGTGAATATTAAAAAAAAAAAAAAAATACAAATAAAAAAAAAAATAAATCAACTGTCAAAAGACTTCAGTAGTCGTTCAAAATAAATTTTAAGGGAGAAGGAGGGCACGCAGATACAGTTTAGTTCATATGTATAAAAAAATATAAAATGTGCTAATTCCACTTTTTAGTCAAAATAACTTTTTGATACTGGCAGAAGGGGAAAAATACCTCTGCATGTTGGAGAAAGCAAATAATTTTTTAGCATTAAGAATAGTTAAAAATTATTGAAATTAAAGTGCGCTAACTCCTAAAACATTTGTTTTCAATAAAATGTTGCTATCTCCTTTCATTTATAACTTGAGAATTTAGCAAAAGATATGGGTTCAATAAATGGAGCATAAAAATAGGTACAAAATGGTGTTCTCAAAATTTTAATGCAGTTCGTAGTTATTGCTTAATAATATTTTTCCGCTCTACTGTAAAATTTTACCAAAAGCAGTTGCCAGCTTTTCACACGAGATCAAGCCCCAGGCGGTCATCAGTTTTTGCTAAAGTTGGAAAACTATATTGTATAACATATTTCATGCAGAATGTTAGCAGGCAATTTCAATAGAATACTTACGCATGTAAGGCTTTGTCTCGTATATATCCAGACAAGTAACATTTATATGACATTAAGAAACAATAAACCGAAATTTAAATTTTTTGTAGCGTACGCCATTTTCTTTATATAAAGATTTTATCTGAGAATACCCATTTTGAAATTCTCTCCGAATACTTTTCAAGAACAGTTTAACCCTCCAGCGAACTCACAAATACCAAACTTTCAAAAAAAAAACGGGGTTAAAACGACTCTTTCGTGAGAGAGCTAAAATAATCTACAAAATTATTGTCCGTAAAATTTACCTATATACACATATGTATACAAACTACATATGGGCATTCCCATGGTGGCGCACGTGACAGTCGTACGATTTCAATGTGATACAAAAAAGGAATACCATTTGTTTTCTTTAACTTTTTTGTGCCATTGTATAGCACATAATAAGCTCTATATTTAACCGAAAAATGAAATCAATCGAACTGCTTGGTCCTGAAATATAAGCATTTAAAGAGAGTATCGTTACGTGACAAAAAATGGAAGTTGATTTTTTCCTTTCTTACAAAATCGCAAAACTCTGCGAATTGTGGATGGCTATTTTCATGAAACTTATTTAAATATGATTTGGAGCAATTCTAGTTGTTTTTAGAGTTTTTTGAATCAATGCAAATTGTTTCAATTTAAAACGTAAGAAATCAAATCTCTAAGTCTTATCCTGACACAGTTTACTGACTAAACGAATAATTACTTACTTCTTATAAGTTTAATTAGTCGCATTTTACTATTTTAACTTCCAAACCATCAAATTCAATTTCGGGATTTGCGTAAATTCCAACCAGCAGTTTTTGATAAGCTGTGTTCTTGTAGGCAAATTGCTGTTGGCAAAATTTTTTCCAGCAGAAACTAGCAGATTTCCCTCAAATGAAATGTCATTTTGCTCTCTCAATTTCCCTACTTTGCAAGTTTTTTGCGTACGCGAACACAAAAAGCTGATAATTTTTATAACTTTCAATAATTAACAGCTACGCGAAAGCAACTAATTGTATGTAGAGTACAAAGACTCACAGTTATACGTTGTACCAAAAATTGAAAATATACGGCACGCGGCTGTTTTCAACTGCGGATATTTCCGCTGCCGGAATTGAAGCAATGGCAAAGCTTTATGTTGCATTTCCAGTGCTTTATCTTCTTTTAACTCTTTCGATGCGAAAGCAGAGAAATCTCGGTTTTAGTTATTTTTTTAACCTTGGGATATCATCAGTGTTGCCGTTTTGATCCAATGGATCAAAATGAAACGTTTTTCATCGAATTTTCTAAAACAAACTTTTATTTTTAGCTTAGTATAAATTGTGATACATTTTAATTCACAAGTCGAGGGTAACTCTTCCCATTTTAAAACTTTTATGATTTTGTGGCCACACATTAAGTTTGTTTCCTTTCATTGAACATACCACCTTTAATCTGCATATGGTATCACTGTTAGCTACAGAAAACTAGCCTGTTCCCGTACTCCAGGATTTAGTCCGAAATAGTCCGAATTCGTTCCTTTTCACACATTTATCATATATTTTGCGAACAATTTCTCACTAATTCATGGAATGCGAGAACAGGTTAATATTGTCGTTCCTTTTACTTTTCGATTTTGAAGCTGTCGGATGTGGTGCTGGGCTAAAAACAAACAAACACGATTGATACATGTGTACAGATTGGTATATTTTGGCAGTCACAGAGTGGTGTTCTTTAAAAATTTGTGTTCAGCTCAATAAAAGAATTTGCAAACAACACTACTCTGTAACTGCCAAAATGTACAAATCTGTACAATTATACCAATCTTGCAACACTGCCTTAAGAATTTCATCCAGAGTAATCCAGTAAATATTGTGAAAATTACTTTTGTGTGTTTACAGTGTTAAACACCAATTTGATATGTGATTTTAGTTGAGTATGCAAATGAATTCAACTGTTACCGAGTATAAAAGCTTTATTTTCACTCAGTATTTTATATAAGAACCAAAAAATATTAATAAAAACTGTTAACGATCACAACTAAAAATTCAAACTACCATTTGAATTTAAGAATTATAAGTTTTATTGAAGATTGATACTTTAAAACTTGAAATTTTTTTTCATAATACTTTTGATCCATTTTAGGAAATTTTGGTGATACATTTATTCTAAACGCCGCGCCAACACTAGATATCATTGCCAGAAAACCCAACACACATCACACTCCATTCGCTGGGCTAGTATTTCTTCTTGTGTCAGTTTCTCCGACATACATAGATATGTATTTTTATACCCGAGCGCACTTGTGCACAAGGGTATTATAACTTTGTTCACATAACGGTTGTTTGTAACAGGCAAAACGAATCGAGATAGATATAGACAAATGTATACATAAATGATCAGAATGAAAAGAGAAATCGATTAAGCGGTGACTGTCTGTCCGTCCGTCCGTCCGTCCGTCTTTTGAAAATTTCATAAACTTCGATTCGTTGAATCAACCAATTTCAGTAGATCAATAATTATCGATAACTCTGTAAGTTGAAAGAACTCCATGCATTACTACAACTCGATAAATTTCGTTAAGTCAATAAT
>NW_016157981.1:156147-162543 GCF_001687245.7 Rhagoletis zephyria
GAGAAATACAAGAGCGAACAGAACGCGAAAATGTGCAAGCCGTAGAGTGTGAATCCATGGGGAATCCGCTACACACGTTAGGAGAGAAAATAAGAGAGCTCATCGGTATGATAGAGTCCCAGAGAAATACTCGCATCAATGTGCAGATGAGAGACCTTGTGAGTGCGCTAGAGAAGTTGCACCAGAGAGCTCTCGCGGAGAGTAACGCAGCAAAGCCACCCGAACTTTGTGCAAGTAAGAGTACTCAAACCGGAGAAGAGAAGAGCAGAATGAACAAGAGAAGTCGTACCGTTGCCGAAAGAGAAGCAGGCGCAGCCCATTCGCCGAAGCAAACACGGAAACGTACGCGCTTAATATCACCGAGGAAACTCGATGCCAACAAAGTGAGCCAACAGCAAAGCAACGATGACCAATCAGGAGAGCGCGAATACGCAGAAACTGGAAAAGGTACAGATGCAGCAGGCGGTAGCCTTCCTACAGGCGGAAACTCCACCCAATCCCGCGAATGCTGGACAAAGGTTACAAAGCGCAAGCCAATAAAACCAGATGCTCTAGTTCTGAAAAAAATGGGCGACCTTTCTTACGCGGATATACTAAAGAAGATAAAGTCGCAGCCTGAATTAAAGGAGCTTAGTCAAAGTGTTAAAAACTTAAGAAAGACGTCGAATAACGAACTTTTTCTGGAGCTCAAAAAACAAGCAGATCCTGCTACTCAAAAACTTTAAACTGCGGTAGAAACAATACTGGGCGAAAAGGCTCAGGTTCGTTGCCTCACGCAAGAGACCCTCCTGGAGGTAAAGGACATTGATGAGGTTACATCGAGGGATGAAGTACTTGGGGCGATAAGAGTTACCCTTGAAGGCGAACCAATCGTGCCATCAGCGATTCGATCCATGCGCGCAGCCTATGGAGGAACTCAAACATGCACAGTCAGTCTGCCATTAACAATCGCGCAGAAGCTCTTGGACAAATCGAAAATTCGTATCGGGTGGGTTATATGCCGTATAAGAGAAAAGGTGATCCTCACTAGATGCTTCAAATGCCATGATTTTGGACACGTGGCACGTAACTGCCGAAGTGAACAGGACCGTTCTAGTCTCTGCTTCAGATGCGGCAAACCAGACCATAAGGCGAGCGCATGTTCGAACCCACCATCATGCGCACTGTGCCACAAAATGGGCGTAGCAAATGCCAGTCACGCGACTGGGAGCCGAATGTGTCCAGCATTTCAGCAGGTGAAATCATCGATGGAAAAAAGACAAACACTATTAAGGTGCTACAGCTCAACCTAAATCACTGCGAAGCGGCCCAAGACCTTCTTGGCCAGACGGTGTATGAGTTAGGCATAGGCGTAGCTATACTAAGCGAACAATACAAAAACAGGGATGAAGTTTCGTGGGTCAGTAATTCAACTGGAAAATGCGCTATTTGGAGTTGCGGAAATTCTCCGAAACAACTCGTAGCATCTTTGTCAACGGTCGGGTTCGTGTGCGCAAAAATAAACAACATGTACGTCTACAGTTGCTATATTCCACCCAGTACAGACTTGGCTAGCTTCGTTATAATCATTACCGAACTAGTTAACGACGCTAGACTAAGAAGCGCAGCATTCATCGCAGGAGACTTTAATGCGTGGGCAGTTTAATGGGGTTGTAAAAGAACAAACCCAAAAGGTAGAGAACTCCTCGATGCAACATCCTCACTCAACCTGGTGTTGCTCAATAACGGCAGCGAGAATACCTTTTTCAGAAACGGGACTGGTTCCATCATAGACCTCTTATTCATAAGCGGAGGTTTGAGCAGAGATGCTAAATGGCTAGTCAGCGACTGCTACACCCACAGCGATTACCGCGCAATCGTAATTAATATCGACAAAACAAGCACAAGCACGGCGTTCCCCAATAGAAACATAGGATGGAAGGCCAAAAACTTCGACGAAAAGCTTTTCGAAGTAGCTTTCAACGAGGCAGAAACATCACCATCAGTGGAACCGTCAGCGTCGGAGCTTATGAGGGCGATTACAACGGCATGCGATATCACTATGATGCGTCAAAGCCGCCGCAAAAGACACAACCCTATGTACTGGTGGAACGACCACATCGCGCTACTGCGATTGCAGTGCAACAGAGCTAGACGCATATGCCAGCGTTCGCGTTACGCAACAAATGCCCTACACCTGAGACAGGCGTACAAGGATAGTAGAAAGCTCCTCAGGGATGCGATTCGGAACAGTAAGCGAAAAATGTTTAAAGAGCTATGTGTTGGAGTCAGTAGTAACCCGTGGAGATTTGATTATAAGCTAGTAATGAAAAAGTTAAAGAAAACTACGCAACCAACTTGCCCAATACTCATGGAGCAAATTGTGAAGGAACTCTTTCCTCAGCAGCCCAAATTCGTCAGGAACTTAGTAAGCGAGTCTGACACCAGCATCCCGGTTGTATCTATCGAAGAAGTGCTCAACGCAGAGAGCAAACTCATGGTTAATAAAGCGCCAGGACCAGACGGTGTCCCAAACAGCTGTCTGGTTGTAACCTTAGATGTCAAGAATGCATTCAATTCCGCGAGCTGGAAAGAAATACTAAACGCGATTGACAGTCTAAATGTACCAAGGTACCTGCAAAAAATCATCCCCAGCTATCTGAGTGATAGAGTGTTGCGCTACCACAGCGACAGTGGTTTCGTGGAATATGAAGTAACGGCGGGCGTACCTCAGGGATCAGTGTTAGGCCCCATTTTGTGGAACATTATGTATGATGGTATCCTGCGACTTGCTGTTTCTAAAGGGGTCACATTCATAGGCTTCGCGCACGATGTGTGCATCGTCGTTACAGCTAAGACGCTGGACAAAATAGTAGCCATCGCAGAGAGAGTTATAAAAGTAGCTGAGGAGTGGTTAAGAGAAAAATCGCTAACATTGGCAGCCCACAAGACGGAAGCCGTTCTTATCAGTAGCCGAAAGAAGGTAGAAACAGTGAGAATCAGATTAGGAGACACCATTATAGAGTCCAAGCCGTATGTAAAATATCTCGGGGTCTTGATTGACCACCGCCTCTGTTTCAGGGACCACCTGGAATCAGCAAACAAGAAAGCAGCGATGGCAACAGCAGCCTTGTCCAGATTAATGGCGAACATAGGTGGGGCACGCCAGCAGGCTAGACAAGTCTTGGCAGGGGTTGTGAGGTCAATACTCCTTTACGGATCGACAGTCTGGCGTGACGCTTTCAAACGGGCATCCTACATACGAGGTATCAATGCTACATACCGCTTAAGTGCTCTTAGGGTATGTTCAGCTTATCGAACTGTCTCCGAGGATGCAGCACTCATTATCGCAGGATTATATTCGTGGCCCAGGAGATGTCCCAAATAAGAATCGCACGGCAGGATCAACCTCATATACCACGTACAACACTTAAAGCCACAGCGAAAGCACAAAGCGTGGAACAGTGGCAGACTTGTTGGGATGGCACAGCAAAGGGCAGGTGGACTTATCGCCTAATACCTAAAATTGAAACCTGGCTCAATAGGTAGATTACTACCTGACTCAAATCATAAGTGGACATGGCTGTTTTAAAGCATACTTACATCGCTTTAGACTTGCACCAAACCCTTACTGCGAGCAGTGCGGACCAGCAGTTATCGAAGACGCAGAGCAAGTATTTTTCAAATGCCCCGCTTCAGCTCCATAAGATCCGCACTTAAAAATAAGCTTGGTCTGTGCGTAACACCGACACAACCCGTAATGGCAGGTGGAAAGTTCATACGGAAAGCCCGTTTTCTTGAAAAGTTACGGCATATAGAGGGCAAACCTCTCAACTAACATCGAAGAGCCAGCATTAAACTGCTGCATCCGGACATTACTAGACTTAGAAACGAACTTCTTAGTGGTACAAGACAAAAAAGGTGGGTAGGTTAACACCAACCAGGACAAACAGTGGAATAACATGAACAGTAACAGGCGTAGAGCTTAGTGCTCAAACCGCCTCCTGACGAAATACTTAACGGTGGTACCAGGGGGATCGGTACATAGACGGTAGGAGGTTTAGTGGGTTAAAGTCTCACACTGACGGGGTTAGGCTTTCGATGCTTCCTCCTCTAAAAAAAAAAATAAAAAATAAAAAAATAAAAAAAATACTGCATATCTCTGGAAGTGTTCATGGTAGAGTACTCGAACATGGTATGGAGATATAGGAAAACAATCGCATACTCTTGGAGAAAAATTGTGGTTACTGGAAAAGTGGGCGTGGTACCTCCCATACAAAAAATTTTTCATACTGCATATCTCTGGAAGTGTTCATGGTAGAGTACTCGAACATGGTGGTTACTAAAAAGGGGCGTGGCGTGAAACATTCGGTTTGTATGATGTTTCATACCGCATATCTCTGGAAGTGTTCATTGTAGAGTACTGGAACTTCGTATGGAGATATATGAAATCAATCACATAGTCATGAAGAAAAATTGGGGCTATTAGGAAAAGATACGTGGCATCTAACATACAAACCGAGTTTTTCTTACTGCATATCTCGGAAAATGTTCATGGAAGAGGACTCAAACATGGTATGGAGATATAGGAAAACCATCGCATACTCATGGATAAAAATTGTGGTTATTAGAAAAGGGGCGTGGCACCCATGGGCGTCGCCAGGATGGAATTTAGGGGGGCCGACATATAAAAAAATCCCAAAATTTTCATCTTTACACATTCTTGTTTCTGGCATGCGGGGGACGATATGTACTTGCCAATTTGTTTTACAAAAATTATTTAAAAAGCAGACGTCTCGGTTGCTCAGCAAACCGGTTAATCGTTTCTGCAATTATTTCACATTGATTCTCTAAAACAAATTTTCGATGTATTCTTAAAATGCTTAAACCAAAAGGCAAATTTTATAGGAAATTAATCTACCAATTCATTAAAACTAGAAGTAATGCGAAATACGGGTGAGTACTTAGCTCAAAATTTATTTAAAGAACTTCGTGAAAGGCAACAATTAATCTTGTATTGCTAGACACCTGATGACCCAGGATAATTTTTCCTACGCCCGAAATAGGTGCACGTACCAAGTTTCGTTAGGTAGGTTAGGTTATGTTAAACGGGCAGCTCTGAAAAAGAGTTCATTCGGAGGCCGCAGAGGCCCATTGTGATGCCCATGGGGGTTATCCCAAGCCTATCCCTACATGTCTTTGAACCATTTTGATTTTCTGGCGAATCCTAGCAGTCCTTCCAGAGGAGCTTTCCCCAAGATATCCAGATTCTCGAAGAAGTGGTCCCCAAGAAACTTGAGGCGTTTTCCTCGAAGTGCTGGACGGATTATAACTCCTCCTCATCCCTGCAGCTTCTGCAGAAATCATTATGCGGGGCTCCGAACCTGCCGGCCATGTGGCCAATGATCCAGTGTCCCGTTAGTATTCCTGTGAGAAGTTTCGTTAAGATATCTCCATTTTTACTCGAGTTATCGTGTGCACATATATCCATTAATCGAAATTTCAAGATTATATAAGCTTATCGATTTATCACTGCTTATCGAAATCAAAATTTTTCGATAGCTTTCGAAAAATGTGGAGCTGTCAAAAGTAAACATTTTTAAAGGTGTCCAAAGAATTTACATTTTTGAGTTATGAAGCCCTCGAATTTCACAGTTATTGAAATTGGTCGAGTTAACGAATTTTGTTGAGTTACCGGATTTTAGTGTTTTTGAAATTCATCGAACTATCGATATGTATCAAATCATTAATATTTATCGTTAAAAGTGGAATGTATCAGGTCAATTCTAAATGTTGCCGGGAAATGTTGCCCCTTATTCTAATTACCTTAAACGAGCAATTTTTGTGTATATGTATATGTATCCATAAGTTCTCGGCAACGGCTCTAACGTAACGGGGAAAATACCGTAAAAATTATTTGTATCGGGCGAATATCTATAGAAATTATCAGGGTTTGAAAAACTGTTAGCACAGCGACAACAGCCAAGCATTTGCTTTTTTATAAATCGTTGTGTTGCTTTGCTAGCCGGCAATTACAAGCACCTGATGAAGATCTTGCAGAAGCAATGAGCTTCGCCGACGACGCACAGTGTAACTTTTTTCACTTTTAGGATGCCAAAAGTCAAAAAAACAATGTGCTCCAATCTTCAAAATTTTTTGATATGCTACAGATAAATAACCAACTGTTAAGAAAATGTATTCAAAGCAAAGCAAACAACCCACAATCCTCATGATAACCGTTATGTAACTTTGCTGATTGCAACAAGTGTAAAAATCGTTTCACAGTCTAAAAATTTTGATTAACTTTGTGGCCACGTGGTGGATTTTTGGATAACTGGTTTGACTTGAAACTATTTTATTTTACATACTTGGGTAGTTTATAA
The DNA here is from genome assembly GCF_001687245.7 of Rhagoletis zephyria. NCBI lineage: Eukaryota > Metazoa > Arthropoda > Insecta > Diptera > Tephritidae > Rhagoletis > Rhagoletis zephyria. The sequence goes on from NW_016157981.1 coordinate 162,510, forward strand.
CAGCATTGGTAAGTTTCAGCCACGTAGGTATTTT
>NW_016157981.1:162920-172127 GCF_001687245.7 Rhagoletis zephyria
CACTTATGATCACATATATGTATCTCGCTAACCGTTCTAGCAATTTGAACCAAACTCGGTATGGTTATTGTGCTTGCCACATAAAAGCAAAGCGTTGAAAATTATTGAAATCGGACTAAAATTACGACCGCTTTTCATATAACGGTATATTTCAGAAATGCTTGAAACTGCAATATTTCGAAATTTAAGGACGCTAATTTACTTAAAATTTATACACCCCGGCTTATCGTGTAGCGGTAGCTTTCGGAAAGGTGGAAAACATATATTTAATAATTGCGCCGGGTATTTAATGTTCGGCTCCGCCCGAACTTAGACTTTCTTACTTGTTACTCTTTCAATTTAACTGACCAGCGCCGCAAACGATATCAACTAGTAGGCTAACAACCATAATTGAAATTTAATACGCAAGTACTTACAGTACTACAAGTATACAGAGAGTAGATTTGCTACTCCCTTTTGGCAGCAGCAAATATCTCTCGTACGCGATGAGAGAAAGTAGAGTACCTACTTTGGTGGAGTAATAGCAAGTACGTCAAGTATTTACACTCTCAACGCCAAGTAGTGTATGTAAGCGGAAAAAGAGTAACAATGTGCTGGGAACAGAGTACAATGCAAGGAGTACTTATTGAACGAAATGCGGCAAATACACTTGCGGTGGAACTTAGTATCTACACTGAGGGGAAAAAATATTAAAATCAAATAGAAACGTAATTGATCTTACTATAAACGTCAACGAAAGTACTGTATATTGGTAAATATTCAATTCAGTTACGCGCATATTAAAATGACCGCGTTCGTACTGAAAAAGCATCTGTGAAGTGAATAATCAAGACAAAAACTAAAAAAAAATTTATTTGCATGTTGCCTGTAGTGGAATTCGAACCGGACCATCTCCGGATATCAACAACTTGTGGCAAGCATCTTTGCGCACTCAGCTACACGCAGACATATAAATTTGCTTTCAAATGTTGAATATCCATCAACACCACAGCACGCGATTTGTACTATGTATGTATGTGTGTGCTGTCACCGCTCTCAGAGCGGCGCTCTGCATGCTTAAGGTGCGTATGTACACTTACATATACATACTCACATGTGAACAGACACAAAAACGTGCGTAATAAATTTTGTACGAAAATATTATTTTTAGATACGAACATTTTTAAACGAAAATCAAATATAAAGTATTCATTTTTACTATGCATTATTTCCCTCAGTGTATATATTAATACGCTAACATGAATTTTGTCTCCGTTCGTTTGGTGATTCTACCGAACCGAATTCCAAACTAAGGACACCATTGGAAAGGCATTTTTCTGTAGATGAGCAGAGTTTTTATGGTTTCAAAATTGGTTGAAAATTACGGCCTAAACCGTCGTTTAAACATTTCCGTATTTGTGTATAGATGTTGCTGCAACATGTTCAATTTGACATGTTTCGCATGTTGTTTCACTTCGCATTTGAAATAATGATAAATATGAAGATGAAGAAATAAATGATAACGATGAAGTAAAAAAATAAGAAGACAAAAGTGAAGATAAAGACGAAAATGGAGACAATGACGGATACATAAGAATTAGGGTAACTGGAAGGGTAAAAACATTTATTGAATTTATGAAGCTGGTTGGTTGGGAGTAAATTGTCAAATTCAAGGGGAATAATGCACATGAAAATGGTTCTCAGCGGTTTAGCGGTTTGAGAATAAAAACAAAAACAAAGATGCCTAGAGATACAGGCAAAAACGACGATCAAGGTAAATTTAAGCACCTTAAGGTAAAGGCGAAGAGGAATATGTAGAAATAAAGATAAATATGAAGAAAAGGATGAAGATGAAGGTTTATATTGTTATCGATATAAAACTCGATATTTTTATCGATATAATAATCGATTTTGCTATTGATAAAATAATCGATTTGTTTTCGATACTGTTATTGATTAAATAATATAAAAATCGATATTGTTATCGATACAATAATGGATATTGTTATCGGTATAATAATCGATTAAATAATTGATTTTGTTATCGATTTAGTCATTTATATTGTTAACGATATGTACAATAATCGATACTGATGATTGTTATATTTATCGATGAATTAATCGATTTTACAATCGTTGTATTTTTCTATATGTTTATGGATATTGTTATCGGTATTTTTATCGACACAGTTATCAACAGGGTTATCGATATACTAATCGGAACATGGAATGTGATCACATTATATTACATCACATCTCATTATATCACATGACATGAAGATACATCACATGATATTACATTACGTAATATGATATCACATCACACGATATCACGTGACATGACATTATATGATATGACATCACATTATATGGCATGACATCACATGATATGACATCGTATGACATGCCATCAGAGGATATGACAACACATGACATGACATCCTATCACATCACATAAAATCACGTCACATCTATCACGTCATCGCACCTCATTACATCTACGTGAATAGAAAAAGAAACGGATAAAAGCAAAGATATGAAAGATAAAAACAAAGATGAAGACCAAGGTAAATTTACCGATTTCAAAACCAAGAACACCGTTGAAAAGGTAATTTTCTGTAGATGAGGAGAGTTTTTATAGTTTCGAAATTGGTTGAAAATCGTTGTTTAAAAATTTCAATATTTGTGTATGGTTGTTTTTGCAACCTGTTCAATTTAAGCTGTTTCGCGTTTTGTTTTACTTCGTATTTGAAATTAAACTGTGAAATAAAGATAAATATGAAGATGAAGAAACAAGTGATAACGATGAAGACAAAAAAGAAGGCAAAAGTGAAGATAATGACGAAAATGGAGATAAAGGCGAAAATGGAGAAAATGAGAAATACATAAGGATTAGGGTAACTGAATTGAAATTTTCCATAAAAGTTACCGAAATTTATCANGTTCACAAAGATATAAATTTTTCGTTTTTTGAAACTTTATTAAGCATACTTTCTTCTAAAGAGCCTTTTTTCTAGACCAATATTAGTGAAATATTATTCTTTGACTTAACAAAACTGAGCACCCCGGTTCGAATCTCAGCTGGCGCAAATTTTTATTATTATTTTTTAAAAGTGACTAGTCGCTTTTTATACCCATTCGGGTATAAAGGTGAACAATTAGTCTCTTCATAGGACATGCTCGATCAAAAGTGGTATTATTCGCATGCTCCTTTGCGATTGCTCCCGGAGTCATCCCGGATTAGTCCCGTTTTTTTCAGGGTAACTACTGCCGCTAATTCATTTAAAATCGATGATTGCAATAACTGCTTAGCAAAAAACCAGAATATTATAAATTTTCGGATAATGGGCGTGGCGCCGCCCACTTATGGCCACAAACGCGTGCACTTAATAGCCTTGGTTCGGAAAAGCAATTTGTTGAAAATTATTCAAATCAGACTAAAATGACACCCTCTTCCCGTATAACGGTAAATTTCAGAAATACGAAAACTCCGATATTTCAATAACTGAGACTGTTACAGACTTTTGGGAATTGGGCGTAGCACCGCCCTCTTTATAACTACAAAGGTGTTCCTCGGTAACCACTTAATCGATTTGTACCTAACTAGGTTCAATTATATCATCAAGTCTATCTGTGCATATTATCGAAAACGTTTGAAATCGGGTAAAGACCCCTACTTATCATGCAAAGGTAGTTCAGAGAAAGTTGAAACGACGATATTTGATACCTGCGCCGGGTATGTAAAGTTCCGTTTCGCCCGAACTTATACTTCTTTTCTTGTTTTTGTATCATTTAATACTAAAGAAATTCATATACCTCACCCAAGGTTTGTTCTATGGTAATTGATTAACTTTGTTTTTTGAAATATTTTTCAATAGGTGGCTTTGCTCGTTTAGATGTTTCAGTTTTAAAGCTATTTGAGTTCTCTTTCATTTGATACCAAACTTTTTTTATTTTGATAAGCGGTTTGGTTATTATCCGGAAAGGACTTTTATTTCGGAATAAAAAATATTTGGCCAAGTTTAACTCGTAAAAAAAATAACTGATATTTTCGGTCCCTTCAATATTCGTATTCGCAAAAGATCCGCATTGATTATTGCGAATGCGACAGCGAATGCGAATGTTAAAATTAATGCGGAAGCTCCGCGGTTGCGAATGCGAATATTCCCAAAAACCCTGGTATGTATATGAAATTTGCTTTTAAATCGGTAGGATGCATACTAACTTGAGGTATGTATAAAATTGTTAATGGCAAAAACGGAAAGTACACAATCTCATATACATATATCGTCGTTTAAACCAGACATGGGCACTTTTGCCCGTATGGGCTTTTTTGCCCGTACGGACAAGCAAGCCCATTTCGCGGGCTAGATCAGGGGAAAATCATGGGCAAACGGGAAGGGGGCAACAAATCTTACTAACACACGTATAGCATTGAGAGCCACTGCACACGCATTCTGGAGTAAAANTCAGGGTAACTACTGCCGCTAATTCATTTAAAATCGATGATTGCAATAACTGCTTAGCAAAAAACCAGAATATTATAAATTTTCGGATAATGGGCGTGGCGCCGCCCACTTATGGCCACAAACGCGTGCACTTAATAGCCTTGGTTCGGAAAAGCAATTTGTTGAAAATTATTCAAATCAGACTAAAATGACACCCTCTTCCCGTATAACGGTAAATTTCAGAAATACGAAAACTCCGATATTTCAATAACTGAGACTGTTACAGACTTTTGGGAATTGGGCGTAGCACCGCCCTCTTTATAACTACAAAGGTGTTCCTCGGTAACCACTTAATCGATTTGTACCTAACTAGGTTCAATTATATCATCAAGTCTATCTGTGCATATTATCGAAAACGTTTGAAATCGGGTAAAGACCCCTACTTATCATGCAAAGGTAGTTCAGAGAAAGTTGAAACGACGATATTTGATACCTGCGCCGGGTATGTAAAGTTCCGTTTCGCCCGAACTTATACTTCTTTTCTTGTTTTTGTATCATTTAATACTAAAGAAATTCATATACCTCACCCAAGGTTTGTTCTATGGTAATTGATTAACTTTGTTTTTTGAAATATTTTTCAATAGGTGGCTTTGCTCGTTTAGATGTTTCAGTTTTAAAGCTATTTGAGTTCTCTTTCATTTGATACCAAACTTTTTTTATTTTGATAAGCGGTTTGGTTATTATCCGGAAAGGACTTTTATTTCGGAATAAAAAATATTTGGCCAAGTTTAACTCGTAAAAAAAATAACTGATATTTTCGGTCCCTTCAATATTCGTATTCGCAAAAGATCCGCATTGATTATTGCGAATGCGACAGCGAATGCGAATGTTAAAATTAATGCGGAAGCTCCGCGGTTGCGAATGCGAATATTCCCAAAAACCCTGGTATGTATATGAAATTTGCTTTTAAATCGGTAGGATGCATACTAACTTGAGGTATGTATAAAATTGTTAATGGCAAAAACGGAAAGTACACAATCTCATATACATATATCGTCGTTTAAACCAGACATGGGCACTTTTGCCCGTATGGGCTTTTTTGCCCGTACGGACAAGCAAGCCCATTTCGCGGGCTAGATCAGGGGAAAATCATGGGCAAACGGGAAGGGGGCAACAAATCTTACTAACACACGTATAGCATTGAGAGCCACTGCACACGCATTCTGGAGTAAAAAGACTCACTCTCTCTTGAATAGCTCAACTTTTTAATCTTTAGTATTTACACTTTTAATTTTGTTTATTTAATATTCATTACATCCGATTTTAAAACTTTATACAGAGTTAAAAAAATATCAACAAAGGGGTACAATAAAGTGCAAGTTTCAAGTGTCTGTAAAATAGCGGTGATTTTTGACAATTTTTTTGGTGATAGTGCTGCGCATTTTCTCTCATACAAAGTATGCTCGACAAAACTTTTATATGGAATAAAATGCGCAGCACTGTCAATAAAAAATAAATGAATTTGAAAAANACTTAATCGATTTGTACCTAACTAGGTTCAATTATATCATCAAGTCTATCTGTGCATATTATCGAAAACGTTTGAAATCGGGTAAAGACCCCTACTTATCATGCAAAGGTAGTTCAGAGAAAGTTGAAACGACGATATTTGATACCTGCGCCGGGTATGTAAAGTTCCGTTTCGCCCGAACTTATACTTCTTTTCTTGTTTTTGTATCATTTAATACTAAAGAAATTCATATACCTCACCCAAGGTTTGTTCTATGGTAATTGATTAACTTTGTTTTTTGAAATATTTTTCAATAGGTGGCTTTGCTCGTTTAGATGTTTCAGTTTTAAAGCTATTTGAGTTCTCTTTCATTTGATACCAAACTTTTTTTATTTTGATAAGCGGTTTGGTTATTATCCGGAANGCAAGAAATGGAAAATAAACTTTCTTTTAAGTTTTGGTTTGTAAAAAATTTTAAAATTGCATTTACCCGTAGAATATGCTATATCGTCATTAGACACGAATAAAGGCGCGAGCTCAAAAGTTGACGGCGAAAAAAGACGCATAAAAAAATTTCAGCGTCAAATTCTCTTAACATACTTCGCCAAAGTTTTTTATAACCATATTTTTTTGCAAAATTTTTTTAAACGCTTTTTTTCACCGTCAAAACACCAGCGCGCCTTTATTCGTATGTAGTGACGATATTTTTACAAAAAATTTATATTAAATAAACAAACGGAAAACTGTAAATACTAAGAATTGAAAGGGTGTGCAATTCAAATGACGAGGAGTGTATATGAGCAGATGTGATCACTACCCCAAGTAAACGCGAGCTGAAAGCGTGATTGTGTTAGTGTGCCAATTACGTTTGAATGAATTTGCGTTCGCTTTGTTACGCTCTCGCATGTATTTGCATGTGATGCTTACGCTCTTTAAGNTATTTCATAAAATCAAACATTTGTTATTTGAATTTATAAATACTATTTTTTATGCATAAGTATTTTGTAAAGTAAGTATAATAAATAGTGACTAATATGTTACATTTGTACCTGTACACTCTAAAAAGTGTGTGTAAAACTACTACTGAAAAGTATCTATTTTTCAACAGGAATCTGTATATACATACGTATAAAATGTTTAGGATTTGATTTTGAACTTGAGATTTTTAAAATATACACATGAAATGTTTAAAGTTGGGAAAATTTTTAAACTAAAAATACATTTCCTAAAAATAATAAACATTAGGGGCTTACATTTACTCTATTTTAAACATTTTATATGTTATTTTGCTCTCTGCGACAAATTTGGTATGTTAAAGTAAACAGGCAGTGTTTAATTTTATTACGCGGTGTGCCAATTTGCACACATTAAAAGAGGAAAATAGTTACCTCTCTTAGGTCCGGTTTTTCAGTGCCAGNTTTTATATGTTATTTTGCTCTCTGCGACAAATTCGGTATGTTAAAGCAAACAGGCAGTGTTTAATTTTATTACGCGGTGTGCCAATTTGCACACATTAAAAGAGGAAAATAGTTACCTCTCTTAGGTCCGGTTTTTCAGTGCCAGCTTAGATTAAGTAAACTGAGTTTAAATTGATCAGCTGGCTGGCATTTGATTGCCTGATCTTAGTTTAAACCAGTCAGATCGGGCGTTTAAACTTAGTGTAAACCACGGCCGTGCACTGAAAAACGGGCCCTTAATACGTGCAAATAAACAAAACAAAATTATAGTGTATTTAAAGTATTTTCAGTAAAATTCATAAAAATTTCCTTAAATAAATCAAATTTTGTTTTTTAAACAGTGTATTTAAACTACATTGAGATCTTCTTTCTTTTTAAATTAACAAATGAAAATATGTGATATGAAAGAGATATATTTACTTTATATATGTATATATTAAGATCTTGCTTAAAGCATCTTTTTTATCTAACTAAACAATTGCGCCTTACCCTGCTTTGGTGAGATCTCTTCATATGTTCATTGCTTCGTTCACAAAAAATAAAATGCTCTAATTTCACGCTTAAGTAGCGATTTTTAAAACATTTAAAAAACGTCATTAATGAAAATCGAGTTTTCAACGAAAAAAACTTTATAGAAAATATAAAATTTTGGCCTATTTAAAAAAGTATCCACATTTATACTGATCGGAAAAAATAAGTATCCCGCAAAAATTCGTCTAAAAATGTATCCAATTGGATCTATTTAGATCCAAACGGCATCCCTGGATGTGATCACTACCGCAAGTAAAGTGTGTTAGTGTGCCAATTACGTTTGAATGAATTTGCGTTCGCTGTGTTACGCTCTCGCATGTATTTGCATGAGATGTTTACGCTCTTTAAGCAGGCGCTCACTCTCTGTCCATGCTTGTGTAAGTTAACACCACACCTTACAATACCTCGAATTGGACAATAACCCCATGGGTTAGTGGTATCGATCAGCAACAATATTACGGTAAACAACAGTCTGCATATTGGTAACCAACATTACGGTCAACAACAGTCAGCAAATTGGTGGTCGACATAGGTGTAATGTAGAAGTAAGAAATATATTGTAATTAATCTTAAGTTGGATTCAAATAAATAAACACATGAGCGGACAAAAGTCCGCGAGCTTTTTTAAAAAATAAAGTTTATTAAATAAAACTTTAACTGGAGCCCGAGCAGGGACAGGTTTCAAAGTTCGCGTTTCGGTAGTGAGTGAAAAAAAATATCGCCTGTAAAAAAACAGCCGAAGTGTCAACGCGCGAAAATCTTAATATTAATAAGTGATGATAAAATGACTGTGAGAAAAAACAGCCGAAAATCAATGCGCGGAAACTCACAAAAGGACATCCACAGCACGCATGTGAAGTGAAATAGACTGCAACAAGGACATTCATTGGTCTGCGTGCAAGAAAAGTGGAATACCCAAGGAACGTGAAGAAAAGAGCCGGTCCAGAAGACAGCAGCGTTAAATTCCTGTAGGACAGAAACGCACTCCTCTTCAAAGTGTGTTTGGTGGTACCACGAGTAGCTGCAGCAAAAGGGAAACTATACCCCAACACCAGGAGGACTTAAGTAAGTTTAGTTTAAGTATAGAATTTAAGGAAATATTTAATAAATGTTGAAAAAGTGTTAAAAAAATTTTTTTTAACAAATTTAATAAAGAAAAATTTAAACCAAGAAGGTTATTAAGATTACCAAAATAGTGAAGAAATTGTAACATTAAGTTTTAAACAAGGATAACATTAACAGCATATTTGAATTTAAAATTTTGTGTAATAAAAAGTAAAAG